>NW_019384790.1:169584-176189 GCF_000671375.1 Centruroides sculpturatus | reverse complement strand
TATTAATGAAGGGGATTATTTATATATTTTATTTATAAATATTTACATTAATAAACATTTTTAACGAAATAAACTACCCGTTATAATTTTAAAAACTCATTTTTCAGCTATTTTTTTTTAAAATTATTAACAACGTAAGTAATAAAATTTAATTACAAATATCTAAATATAAATTAATTTTTAAATATTGAGTTAGAGTAATCAAACTGAACTTTATACAATTAAAAATGATATTTTTCAAATATTCAATTGTCATTTTATTTTTAATTATAACATGAAAAAGTATTTTCTATTTAATGATGGAAACTTTAGAATTTTAAGAATGTTTTAAAATTAAACTAATTATCCCATTAGCGATCATTTGGATAAATTCTGTAAGAAATTTTTAAACCGAGTTACCTTATATATATCGTTGTTCTGTTACTAGAGAAATCGTTAATGGTTTTTGTAATACTTCTAATCGATATGTAACCGCGTGTAGTCTATTACTGTCTCGAGGTATTTAAAAAAATTGCATTTCGTTTGAAAATTTCTAGAAAAATATCGAACATTGTTAACTTTAATCAGATTCTTAGTTGGCTAGATGAGAAATTTTGATTCTAAAAATAGACAGTCTGAATCATTAATGACACGATATATTATAAAAATAAAGCATTTAAAAGTNAAAATTATCATTATTTTTATCACAATGTTCTTATCAAAAATGAAAAAATATAAAGTTAATTATTAGGAACAGGGAGTAGCTTATCAAATTTTCAAAATTTGATTATTTTTATTTAAAGAATTTTAATTATTATGATTTATGTAATTGATTTTAAATAAATATTTTTGTTCTAGATTAAAGTATTTTATATTTCATTTTTTGCATTCATGTAATAGTAAAATACTGAGAATATTACATTTACTTTCTTATTTCTGTATAAATAAGTTTTAATCAAAACATATTAAAACATTAATTGATTGCTAAGATTGTAAAGAAAGAATTAATATTTTTTATTTTTATTATTTTAAAGCTATTTATGGAAATTTCATATCAGTTTAGATTATTCTGCATTATACGAAAAATGTAATTAGCACGCATCTTGTAAGATCTGATTAAAAAATTTTGAATTAAGTATTTGTTAAGAGTGTACAATAAATAATATTTCTGTAAGTGACTCTTAGTCAGAATTATTATATTAATTTATATACAGCATTAGAATATTAGAAAAATATACTTATTGTTTTTTTTTAATGCATTTATTTTTAAATAAATGATATAAAGATTTGTAATCAACAAATTATATACTATGCACATGATTTCCAGTAGAAATAGAATAAAAATATACATTCAAAAAAAGAACAAAAGGAATTATTTAAAGATAATTGAATTATCCTCGTAAAATTTGATATTTTTATTAAGAATATATTATTAATGCAGAAAATTGAAAATAAATTTAATATAGTTGAATTAAATAGTAGATTATAAAATACAAAGCTGTAATTTTACCATAAAATTTACATTAAACAATTGTTTAGTATCATTTGCTTTCCTTTACATAACTGTTAAAGTATTTGTACTAATTACCCACTAATAATAAATTGTTCATGTAAGCTCTGTAAACAATGTCTGAATAATTTTAAATGTATCATCTTACTTTCAATAATTTGTCTTATTAGAAAATTAATGTATAAGAGATGATGAAGAGTTTTACATTTATTAAAATAACTGATTGTAAATATTAAGTAATAAAGTTTAATGATGAGTACTGGTAATAGAAGCAACTGAGATTTTAGAAATTTTGTATATTTAATAATTCTAAATAACATTAATTTATTTGAGTAATAACATCAAAGTCATCTGATATCAAGTTTCTTTTCGATTTATCATAAATTACAATAGCTTTACTAATCACAGTTTCTAATTTCTTTTCTTTACATATAAATCAATAGTTTTTGAATTAAGTAGACAATAATTATTTGCTTTTGTGATATATAAAAGTGTCAAGAATAGATTTTAAAATTTTATCTTCCTCCATTTAATTTTAATGAACTATATAATATTAAATACTGTTGCTTAATGAGATTATTTCACAGAGTATAAAATAATAACTGGAAGCAACAACAACAAAATAGTTAATTCTTCGTTGAAAAATTAATGTTTATATTTTCTGTTCTTGGCGTCCAATGTTATAGTTTAAGAGAGAGATAGAAAACACATCGAAGAACGATTCTCATCTTTACATCAATGACCAAGCCGCGAGACTGTAGATAATTGTATGACTAGTAAAGAACAAGGAACACTCCACGGAACTGAAACCTTATCGCCATCTGACTTTTCCCTGAAGGAATTTATAGTTGCGTATATATTTGCCTCTGGTCTTTACTTCAAACAGCAGACAAGTAATGTTTCTCTTCAAAGGACAGACTTCATTAAGCATTCTAGCCTCTTCAACCGTTGTCTACAATAAAGTATTATCGTAATAAAATTTTAATGTTTGTAGCAGCAGTTTAAGGTGTTCATTTTAATTCGAGCGTAACTAATGGAGAAAATAAGGAATACAAAAATTTCAGATTTGATTACAATTATTATGAAAAATAAAATTTTGTTTTCCTTTAACAAATTATTCGATCGAAATTAATGACAATTTTTCTCTTTTCTTTCTATTTTAAAATTTGTATAATTTTCTATACTTTGTAATTTATTTAAAACAATAAAACATTCAAAATTATTGTAAATTTCTACAGATTGTATTTTAAAATAAAATCACCAAAATCAATAAAACCATTCATTAGAACATAATATCAAACAACAGGTTTCTATCGATTATTGTCTCGGTAATGTTGAAACTCTTATGTCAACATTACATCACTTACTACAATATCAGTTATTTATCTTCTACTTTTGCTAGAAATTTAACAATAAATGTTATTCTATTAGATACTAAACTTAACAATTGAATGAAAGACCATTACACTGCGTACGTGATAGTTCTGTTTTAAAATATTGTTGATGTGTACAATACAGAAAGATTATTCTAAAAAAATGTTTGAGCAATGCCTACTGAATTAAACATAGGACTGTAGAATACCTATATATAATCGTTAACGTCTTGATTTTGAGCATTCAATACCATACTTCGACAATATTATTCCACCTTCTTTTGGTATTATTCAGTATTAAATTCCTAAATTATTTCTACTACATAGTCTACAATTCAAACGTATCTATCAATTGATACTACTGTCATTTATTTTTATTTTTTATTTATTCTGATTCTTTCTGATATTTTAGTAACATATTACACTTGATATATGTACTGTACAGACTTGAAGAGTGTTGTAATAATTCCAATATAAACCAAACTTTTAAATAGCATTTATTTAATAGAGATTCAAACCTATAATCTTTCCATAATTGTCTTTCGATTGATCAATGTTGATCGTCAATATAAAAAAAACCCAAACGTCAAATGCTTCTCGTTTATCAAAGATCGAAATCAAATTGAAGTCTCTTGCAGCTTAAGATGAAGAGACAGATTTGGTTTCATAAAGATCAAAACATTTCTGGTTGTCTACTGATATCATGAAATATAATCGTGCTACATCCTATCTGCTGCTGTTATTAAAAGTTTAAGAACTTTTTATCTACAGAAATAAGTTTAATAGAATAACTTCCTAATCATTCTAATTCATTTTATATAAAATTTTAAGTTATAATATTTTATAAAGAAACACGATAAAATTAAAAATATATAATTATTACATTTAATACAAGATGACGACTTAATCACTATCTTTAGTTTCAAATTATGTAATATTTTTAGAATTTATTAGCCAAGTTCTAACTCGATAGTTAATCCAGCCTTATCGTTTGATCAATAGAATATTTCGGGCTTGGTTGCCTTTATGTATTCTATATAATTAACTTTAATTGTCATTTGTAATTAGAAACTGTAATTTTAATAGACATAAATGACAAATAATCNTTCTGTGCTAAGACCGGTTAATGATATTATTTTCTCCATATATTATACTATTTTCGCAAGGGCAACTTGTTAATTGAATTTATTTTCAAGAAAATCCAATTATAAGAAAGTTTCTACACATTTCTCGAAACGTTTTTAGCTAAGTTTTACTACCTCATTAATAAATAAAGAAACCATAATAAATAAATAAATAATTATATAAGTGCAACTCGGGTATATTTTATTTCTAATCAACTTTAATCAAGACATATATTTGTTGTTTACTGTTGCTACCTTACTTTACTTATTTTCATCGAATGTAATTATTTTTATTACATAAAAGTATTTCAAAAATGTTGTAATAGTGATTATTCCGAAATATTTAAATTCTAACAATTAGGAACGGGGGAAAAACATCATTTTTGACCACAATAAAAGGAAAATGTATTTAAATTAATTTCTAAAAGTGAAACTCTAGGTTCAATTAAGGGAAATTTCTTTCGTTTCTTCTTATCGTATAATAGTCTTTGTGCAAGATTCTAATCTGCACGTCGTATTCATTAAGGTTAATTAGAGAAAGAAGAGATGTATAAAGTATCCTATAAGTGTAATGTTGTCTTTTTCATTAACCTGTAACTGATACAAGGTTTGTAAAGCCACATAATTACCTTAATACGAGTTATTAATGTTGAAGGTGTGTTTTGTTAGAAGATGTAATAATCGATTCTTCTTCTACGGTAATTCTTTATCTACACTGCAATTTATTAATGATTACAATTAATGATTACGTTATTTAATATTTGATTACTTCTAATCAAATATTAAATACTAGTCTATTTATAGGAGAAAATGATAAATATAACTCGTATTTTATGGATTCTTTCGTGAATACCATGCTCTGAAAGGGAAAGTCTGGCAGTTTTCCAAATTCCTTACTTGTCTGCAGCTGTTAATGACTGCAAGATAAAAAAATAAGGCTTATTTCTTTGATTCTGTCAATTGAAAGTTAGTTCAATTATATCACTTCTTCATTTTCATTCAAACTACTAAATTTTAAATCAATTCACATTATTTAATCAAAAATTCGATATAATTACAAGATATATCATTTGTTATTGACCCTGAAATAATTTTTTTGTAATATTCCTTGTAGTAAAATCTCCTATACAGTATTTTATTGTAAAGCTATTAAATTGACTTCATAAATTAGCAAGTAAATTTAATTGGTAATTTGAAAATTAAAGATATAATAATCTATAATAATATACATTAGTCTTAAATTTATTTATAGTTTTTATGTTTTTATACTTAAATTTATTATAGTAATAATGTGATGAGTAGAATATTTATATTCTATTAAGGCTTACAAGAGGTGAAAGTAACGCTCAATGATAAGTTTGGATTTACGATTTAGTGAAATTTTAAATTTGTTTCATATACATAAAAATTAACTTTGTTTAAGTTACGATGTAATATATTTTTATACCAAAGTTGTTTTGATCTTTCATTCTTTAGTATATTTAAATCTGAAGACTAACCCTCTGGAAAATCTTCAATCATCTTCATAAAGCTAAATATATGTCTGCTCATTTCAACTATCTGGGGACAATAAATATATTCAGAGAATACTGTAACAGCGACTGCGTTAGTGATAAAGGAACCAAATGTTTTCCATTGAAGTATGCGTTTGGTCTCCACATATCATTTTTATTGCTTCGTTTTAAGTACACTTTTGCTACCTTGAATGAGCTCTTTTACATGGTGACAATACAAAAATCTACTATACACTATGACTCGGTATAGTAGTTTAATTTTACTTTTCAACAGTAAAAATATTAAGCACATAAAAAAGATAGCAATAAATAAAGTCAGCGGATCTACTTTTATACATCAACAATTTTAAATTATCCAAAGTTATTTTCGACTATATACATTATATCAAAAATTTTCATGTCCTTATATCTTAATTTCTTACTTTAACTTTTAAATTAGTTCTATACAGCATTTTTAAATTTTATTTTATTATTAAGCTAATTAAATTTATTAAAACATAATTAAAATAAACATTGAAAAATGAAATTTCTATTAGGATTTTAAATTATAGTAAATTATAATTGAATCTCTAGGTACTGTACATTCGATAATTATGTGAAATAATTAATTTACTTAAAATTACATGAAATAGCTAAAAATCGCAATTTTAATATTATTTGCGATAAATATATTATATAAATTTCTGAAATGATACTTCAAGAAATACATTTTATATTATCAATAAACAATTATTAGAATTTAAGCGTTATAAAAAATTCTATTGTAATAATTTTATCAATGTTATATCTTAAAATTTATGTCATTTAAATTACAAAAATCTAAACTACAAAAATATATCTGTGATTTTTTTATAGAGGGAAAAAAACGATATATTGTAAGAATCATGAACTGAGACATTTATTCTGTTTTGTTTAAGTTTTTGTTATTTTCATTTGTTTTATTTCCTTCCATATATCATTTTTAAGCTTTTTATTTCAGTTCATTTTCTTTTTTCTTCCTCTTTTCTTATTATTACTATTTTTTTCTTTCTTTATTATTTTTTTTATAACTTTTTATAGCCTCTAATTAAACTCTTTTGTAATATCAGTCATTCTATTTACATTA
>NW_019384790.1:141943-168892 GCF_000671375.1 Centruroides sculpturatus | reverse complement strand
AGCAATGAAAATATATATGAAATAAAAATATTTTTTATAAAATTAGTTTCTTTCTATATCATATTAAAATGAATAAGTAATGTTCACAAATGGAATAAATATAGTCTTTCATGATTAATTCAATGAATTCCTTAATGAACATTATTTCCTGTTTCCAACAGAAGGTACTTTTGAATTTCCTTCCTCATATAGGAAAAGGAAGCGTCCTTTAAAACTTTAGTTATTAAAATATCAAATAATTTCATTAAGATGTAAATGTACAGATGTTGGGTAATATTTTAATTAATAAATTATTAAAATTTATAAAAATACGCAAATTGGAAATTTAATTAGTGCCAAATAGTACATTTTAAGCTTAAATTTTAATAAATTAAATATAATTTAATTAAACCAAAACCCACTGGAAAGTGTTGGAATATTGATTTTTCGTGACGTATAAAAGAATTTTAACATACTTCAAAAATAAGTATTAAATATTTCTTCATTTATGTACATCTAATTCTGTGCTAAGACCGGTTAATGATATTATTTTCTCCATATATTATACTATTTTCGCAAGGGCAACTTGTTAATTGAATTTATTTTCAAGAAAATCCAATTATAAGAAAGTTTCTACACATTTCTCGAAACGTTTTTAGCTAAGTTTTACTACCTCATTAATAAATAAAGAAACCATAATAAATAAATAAATAATTATATAAGTGCAACTCGGGTATATTTTATTTCTAATCAACTTTAATCAAGACATATATTTGTTGTTTACTGTTGCTACCTTACTTTACTTATTTTCATCGAATGTAATTGAATTACTATATGATTTTTCTGTACATATATTTTATGCTTTTATTTTAGGAAGGAGGAATGCTTCAGTAGATTCTTTAGCTCTTCTAAAATAAGTCAATTTAAAAGAGATATCTATCGATGCCTTCTCTTTCCGTATGCCTCGATTCTATTACCTTATATCCTACGAAATATCGAACCATCAATAGATGACTGAAGTCTGCAATAAGATACTCATATGTCTTGTGCTCTACTGGAAGCTACAATTGACCATCCACTCGGAGTGATTGGCCAAGAGATTCGAGGTGGGACTTTTGCTCTTCAATCTTTCTTTCTCTCGTTTGTGTCCCCATAATAGATTCCAGCTTTAGCTTCTTTTCTGTGAAGATATCATAAATAAGTACCAGTTAGATATCCGTTTTGTTTCTCTTGGTGAGAAATTGGTACATTTACGGCTTATCGTATACCGTCTGTATCATAATTCTTACGCCATTATTACTTTCTTGGCAGACAACAGTAAAATATAAACTAAAATGGCACAAATAGCACATTCTAACTGTCTATAAGACAACTGTATGAAAACAAACACAGTAATAATTACGAATTTCTTTTTAATAGAGAAGTTTGTCGTATATTTTAAACATTGTTTTATTTATTAATTTTAATATCNCATTGTTTATTACTTAAACATGGTAATTTACATTTTACTGCTTTTGAATATTACATTTTACTTAATCGAAAAGCTTGGAATATAATTTAAAGGACAGAAAAAACACAGTAATTACTAAAGTTTTAATAACTTTTAAGATCGAGTACTTGAATTTAGGAGTGTATCTTGTAACAATAACTCCAATTAAAGGATTTCTTTAAGTTTAAAGTAACGATTATATAATTTAGAGTGCATCTTATGCTTTCTAGTTAGTTTGGTTGATTTTACAACAATCTATTTTATCAAATTCTTTTCAGATCAGAAGATTAGGTGAACGAGTACAGCGACAAGGAAGCATCTATCTTCTAACGATTAGACTCTCTTAAAAGAACTGTCTTCAATTTCTCATTGATCCAGTCATTACAAAAGTGACAAGTGTCCCAAACCTACTATATCAAGTTATATTTCCATTGTATTCTTCACTTAATCACAGTTATCTCTAAACTACAAGTCGAGAGACTAGTGATGAATGATTCTTCTCTTTTAATCGTGTTATTTTCACGCGGAATTCTTGTCCTTATTTCTTGATAATCAGATTTTACGCTTTAAATCGTGAAATATCTCGACATGGACTACAGTTTAGACCCAGTTACTTTATATACATTAACTTACCTACACTGTGCTGCCATCTGTCTAAAAACAAGTTAAAAAAACTCACAAAGTTTATTTAATTTTTTTACTAGAAATATAATTAATATATGTAAATGTAATTGAAATAAAGTTTCTTAAAAATTTTTTTAAAATTTTAATATTTTTTAATTTAAATAAAACATATTTCTTTGTTATGTTAATTATAAAATATACAGCCTATTTATTTTTTCTATTAAAATTTAAAATGGTTCATTAAATTAAATTAATTTGAATACTTAAACTAATTAATATTTCTATGAATTTTAATATATAGTTATTTGTTTAACATACTACGAATTTTCAATTTAAATAAGCTTAATATTGATGAAATTTTATAAAACTATTTTATTAATATTTATAAATTTTAATTAAAATACGCATGATATTTATTTAAATAAATAAAATTTTTATTTAGAAAATAAAAATAATCTAATTTATTAAAAATCACGTTTAAAAATATATCAATAATTCTATAATTATATTTTTCTTCTTAAAACGTAAAGAAAAATATAAATTTATGTTAAAATTACTAAAAAAAATAAATATTTAAAAATATTATAAGCGCGATTTTAATTTAATTATTTTATAAATAAATAATAAATATTAAAATTAATAAATGAGGAATGATTTATGTTTAATGAAGGGAAAATTAGAAAATAAAAATGAAGAAATAATGAGAATTTATTTGTACAGCGCTTTGATTTATGAGTCAATATTGTTAAAAACAATTCCCAATTTCTTTTCGAAGGATTTAAGATTTATAAAAAAATAAAATTAGTCTTTAAATTTAACAAAAAAATCATAATAATGATTGCAAAAACGTTGGCAGTTTTTTTTTCTTGGCATTTAATATTTTTAGCAATGGCATGAAAAATCAAAGTTTCTACAATATTTTAGTTCAACGACAAAGTTGTTGCATTCACGAAAATTAAACGGGTCGTTTTTACATTATTTAAAATAAAAATAACGTAACTTACGAAATATTTTATCTGTAATTAAAATTTTTATTGTTTAAGCAGTTAATCGTTTAAACTTAAATTTTTATTCTCGTCTTGTAGATAATAACTTCACTCTCTTCCTATCATAAAATCAACAAATTATAACTAATTTAAGACTGGGATTACATTTTCAAATTTCATTACTTCAATAGCTTGTTAATTATTTGAAGAAATTTACTGATAAATTTAATTTTATCATTTACTGTACTGTACATGTTGGAAAAAATTTTATATATTAAGTATATAAAAATACCAATCTCAGCTTTTACTTTTTCCTATAATCAAAGAGGTAATCATCGTATAAAACTTAGTTTTATTGTTCCGTAATGGCGTTACGCTTTATAAGGCAGCAGAAAAAGCTAACAATTTATCACTTTACTGTTTCGTTTCATTGCAAGATGATCCCACTTTGTTTTGTCTAACCTAACCACTAGTTAGGATCTAACCGCTAAGAATTGTCTTGAACTTCTTTATAATTTAATTTCATTTATTATAATTCGATTTAATATATATAAATTTGTTTCTTTTATTGAAACGAATGGAAAAATCTAAGACAGTAAAATTCCACCGTATATATATAATTACGTTTACATTAAATCAATACAAACAATCTTAAAACTTTTACTGTTAAATTCACTTAAACAATTACTAATATAATACAATACATTTTCCCATAAAATATTTGAAAATAATTTATTTAGTTTGTTTACATTCATTTAAACTTATTTCACATTCAAAATAATGCATTGTTTATTACTTAAACATGGTAATTTACATTTTACTGCTTTTGAATATTACATTTTACTTAATCGAAAAGCTTGGAATATAATTTAAAGGACAGAAAAAACACAGTAATTACTAAAGTTTTAATAACTTTTAAGATCGAGTACTTGAATTTAGGAGTGTATCTTGTAACAATAACTCCAATTAAAGGATTTCTTTAAGTTTAAAGTAACGATTATATAATTTAGAGTGCATCTTATGCTTTCTAGTTAGTTTGGTTGATTTTACAACAATCTATTTTATCAAATTCTTTTCAGATCAGAAGATTAGGTGAACGAGTACAGCGACAAGGAAGCATCTATCTTCTAACGATTAGACTCTCTTAAAAGAACTGTCTTCAATTTCTCATTGATCCAGTCATTACAAAAGTGACAAGTGTCCCAAACCTACTATATCAAGTTATATTTCCATTGTATTCTTCACTTAATCACAGTTATCTCTAAACTACAAGTCGAGAGACTAGTGATGAATGATTCTTCTCTTTTAATCGTGTTATTTTCACGCGGAATTCTTGTCCTTATTTCTTGATAATCAGATTTTACGCTTTAAATCGTGAAATATCTCGACATGGACTACAGTTTAGACCCAGTTACTTTATATACATTAACTTACCTACACTGTGCTGCCATCTGTCTAAAAACAAGTTAAAAAAACTCACAAAGTTTATTTAATTTTTTTACTAGAAATATAATTAATATATGTAAATGTAATTGAAATAAAGTTTCTTAAAAATTTTTTTAAAATTTTAATATTTTTTAATTTAAATAAAACATATTTCTTTGTTATGTTAATTATAAAATATACAGCCTATTTATTTTTTCTATTAAAATTTAAAATGGTTCATTAAATTAAATTAATTTGAATACTTAAACTAATTAATATTTCTATGAATTTTAATATATAGTTATTTGTTTAACATACTACGAATTTTCAATTTAAATAAGCTTAATATTGATGAAATTTTATAAAACTATTTTATTAATATTTATAAATTTTAATTAAAATACGCATGATATTTATTTAAATAAATAAAATTTTTATTTAGAAAATAAAAATAATCTAATTTATTAAAAATCACGTTTAAAAATATATCAATAATTCTATAATTATATTTTTCTTCTTAAAACGTAAAGAAAAATATAAATTTATGTTAAAATTACTAAAAAAAATAAATATTTAAAAATATTATAAGCGCGATTTTAATTTAATTATTTTATAAATAAATAATAAATATTAAAATTAATAAATGAGGAATGATTTATGTTTAATGAAGGGAAAATTAGAAAATAAAAATGAAGAAATAATGAGAATTTATTTGTACAGCGCTTTGATTTATGAGTCAATATTGTTAAAAACAATTCCCAATTTCTTTTCGAAGGATTTAAGATTTATAAAAAAATAAAATTAGTCTTTAAATTTAACAAAAAAATCATAATAATGATTGCAAAAACGTTGGCAGTTTTTTTTTCTTGGCATTTAATATTTTTAGCAATGGCATGAAAAATCAAAGTTTCTACAATATTTTAGTTCAACGACAAAGTTGTTGCATTCACGAAAATTAAACGGGTCGTTTTTACATTATTTAAAATAAAAATAACGTAACTTACGAAATATTTTATCTGTAATTAAAATTTTTATTGTTTAAGCAGTTAATCGTTTAAACTTAAATTTTTATTCTCGTCTTGTAGATAATAACTTCACTCTCTTCCTATCATAAAATCAACAAATTATAACTAATTTAAGACTGGGATTACATTTTCAAATTTCATTACTTCAATAGCTTGTTAATTATTTGAAGAAATTTACTGATAAATTTAATTTTATCATTTACTGTACTGTACATGTTGGAAAAAATTTTATATATTAAGTATATAAAAATACCAATCTCAGCTTTTACTTTTTCCTATAATCAAAGAGGTAATCATCGTATAAAACTTAGTTTTATTGTTCCGTAATGGCGTTACGCTTTATAAGGCAGCAGAAAAAGCTAACAATTTATCACTTTACTGTTTCGTTTCATTGCAAGATGATCCCACTTTGTTTTGTCTAACCTAACCACTAGTTAGGATCTAACCGCTAAGAATTGTCTTGAACAGGTTGGCCGTAATTATCTAGAAAAATAATTGTGTCATTCATTTCCTTTCAGTTCGTTACGATGGTAAGTTTTGACTCTTTCACTATACTACGTAAGGTAATTATGATGAAAACTATATACAACCATAAATTCATTAAAGTGTTAATTAATGTATTACGTTTAAAATTTATTTTAATTTTCTAAAATACGTACAGTAAAATTATTTACACAACATCTTAATCAATTTTAGTGTTACTTATCATATCAATGAATTAATTTATCGAATATACAATTTTTAAATTTAACTATATATAATTTATTTTAAATATGAAAGACTATTTCGAAAGCTTTTGCATATTATTCAATATTCAAAATTTAAATGTTTACTTTCCATTTTAAGCTATGTAATTTTCATAATTCCACGAAGCATAAAAATATTTTAAATTGTTAATAATCTTGCAGCGTAATAAAGTAACATATTTACAAATAAATTCTATTGAATTATTTAAAAGTAATTAGAATGTGAACAAAACCTCCTTCATTAGCGAATGTATCTAATTTCCTTCGTTAAGGTATTGTTGACTCAGAGAACAGATTGTTAGATAGTTTGTATATTGTTAGATACTTATTTACTATGCAACACTAAGCTTCAAGTCTTTTACAAGATTCTTCACTATAAATCAGTTTCTGTGTCGGAAGAAGAATGAATTATTTCCATTTCTATCAATATATCAAGTTTATAATTATAAATTTTGATATATATATATACATGAAAACATTCGCAAATACTTGTCAGAAATATAGATTTATATCTCATACATTCTCTAATAAATCTGTTATTTACAGAAAATTTAAAGTTTTATATAAAAAAACTTAAGCAAAAGAATAACATTTTGATAGAAAATATATTTCAGCACGTTTTCAGAAACAATTAATTCATTATTAATGAATTCTTTAATTCACATAAATGGATAAAAATATTCATTTAATAAGGCTTCTATCCAGAAAATAAATCTTACATAGCAATATTAAATTTAAATATTTAGGTATTTATTAAATAATAATAAATCTAGAAGACAATCTCTAGAGGTTCTTGATAAATAATGTAATATAAATAAATAAATATTTATTAGATATTAGTATAAATTTACCTCGACAGATGGCGCTTTTGTAATAGTTTACCAACAAAATTTACATGGAATTCCTTATACAGAATAAGAATGAATAAAATTATTATAAATTTAATTAATTTAATTATCATTTTTATAGTCTTGCAATAAAGTGCCTTTCATCACGAAATATTTTACAATGTAAACCTTTTGACTTAATTCTTCATCTGTTGTGAAGAATTTTTAAAGTTATTGTTTATATTATATTATATTAATTACAATTTAAATCTTTTGTTTGCTTTTTATAAAGTATAAAAAAGTAAAATTTTAAAAATCTTATTATAGTTAATAATATAACTCACAACAATTAATTTGATTTAAGAAAAAAACGATTAGTTCATTACATTTTCTATTCTGTGGCTATCAAGAAATGAAGTTAAATTTGGTATTTAAAAATTTCAAAGCTTATTGTTAATTCTTCCTGTTGCACTTGAAATGAAAATATCATTGTTATGTTTTTCATATAAACTGTTTTGTCGACAGATTACTGTAAAGCAGACATAAGGAGGTAACTTGTCCAACAGCTTGTCATGTTTTGCTTGGAATGATTGAAGACACATACATACACGTCAAACGAAACCATTATCTCTATTTAATAATCTTTTCCTAGGACTACAGCAGATGGCCTACGAACACAACAAGCTACTTCAATGTAGGGTACATCTTTTGCTCCCTCAAATTTTTTGTTTTTTTAAGTATAGTTTCCATTTTCGAGATACAAATAATTTACAGAACTTTACTAAGATTTATTCTATCTAAATATCATGAGACATTCAAGATGAATAAATCATATTCAAGAGAAAATGATTCATGATCAAATTTCAACACAGACCATTAAGTATATCTTTTACACTTTCTTTACATGCTAAATGATAAACTTTATAAGCTATGGCATAACTCTAATAAATGTATTAAAATTAATAGCTACATGTTTATGCGTTTGTTAACTATAAATGACTTTTTTTAATAAATTAATTAACTTTAGTTAATGTTTATACTTTAAATTATTAATTATGCTTGCTAATTACACAATAGTTAAATATGCGAAATTATTTTATAGTTAGTTCGTTATTAGCACGGTTTGTTAAATAATAATAATAAACTGTTTGTAGGAAAACATTCCATTAGAAGTTAATAGTGACATGTTTGCTATTTATTTTCAAAAGCTAATTGTCAGTTTGCGTGAAAATCTGTTCACTATCATGCGTTTTCATCTCATTCAGCTCGTAAAATATAAAATAAGTAGTTCTTATGACGTGACAGGAATATTCGGAGTAAGTGAGAAAAAAATGCACATCAGAACAATAGTGCTATAGCAACGTTCACAAACATTTTCTTCTTTTCATACCTCTCTAAATGCATTCGAATAATTTTCTGTAGTCCCATTTAAAAACAAAAAAAAATTTTCTAAATATTTTAATGATAATCTATCCTCTAGTGAAACTTTATACACTTAAATTGCTGTCAGGTAATAAATATCATATGATATCTTTGACGTTGAATGATTTCAGGAACTTCCTGTTAACCTAGATTTCTATTTTTCTATACATCATAGTTCATAATGTTCTTTTGAGAGTTATTTTTGATAAAAATTAAACATTTTCCACTATTTTATTAAATTCATAGATCATATATTATTAGTACGAGTATAAATAGTGTTAACAATAGACTGCACTGTACTTACAAATCCATTGTTTTAGATACTTCTGATAATTAAATTTTTAAATACATTATAAAATAGGAAAGTGTCAAATAAATTTTTCGTTCTGTTAAATAAAAAAAAAATAATGATATGTGAGACATAAATGTTAATTTTATTGATACTATTAAAGGACAATGAACTTACCGTAGTATAAAAACTGAATGGAGATGTAAACTATAATTAGCTTGCTCTCATATTATTTGTCTGTTGAAAATCGAAGATAATTATAAATAATAATAAGATAGCACAAAGTGTTTTTTTATCCAGATTGTGATTAAATGTCAGGTACAGAAAATTGAAAATAGGCTACATAATCAGGAATACAAAATTTGATACTTAGTTAATACAAAAGACGAAGGTAGGGCGCGGATTTTCAATATAAATATATTTACTATCAAATAATTTTTTTTATTTATTGTGCGAAAATAATGTTTTTTCATTATTTACTGAGATTTAATGCTTTAAAAATAGTTTCATGATTGTACGTACTTAAATCCGACGATTTAATTAAACAATAGATACGAAAGGAATAAAATAATGATAAAAATAACTATTTCTGATATATTTCTTTATTTTATTTTTAATTTATAATAAAATAAAAATTAAAAATTAATTATGCTATGTATTCGGAATACTGTTTTACAGGGTTATATTAATCGAAAAGTATACATAAAAAATATAGTTGTATTTAATTAACACAGTATACAATATAAAATATATTTAAATAAATGTTAAATATTACTTTAAAAATTAAAACATTATTTTAAAAGTCTTTTTAGAAAAATTATTTNTTAAATATAGGCCTATATTATATTTTATGTACTAGCGTATACATGTGTATTTATGGCTTCTGTGTTTCCAAACTGTATGTATTAATTGCTTACAATATATGAATATAAATTTGTAATATATTATACATTTATTTTCTTAATTAATGTAAACTAATTGTTGAGCTTAACAATTATCTAAAACAGTTATTCAATTTTAGTTTATTATCAGATGAATGGAGGATTAATTATTAGACTAAGTAGGCTTAAGCCTATAGGTCCGAAGGGAAGAAAGCCCGAAAGCAAACAAATAAAAAAAATAGTTCAATTGGATGTACAAAAAATGGTTTAATTGAATGTACACGTGATATTTTGAATGCTATTTCAGTTCTTCTGCATATATATTTGTCCGTATATGGAATATTACAAGTATTATTTTTTTAGAAATAGAGAAAGCCTCGGTTATACGTTTTTGAAAGAATCGTCTAAAAAAATTAATTAATAAAATGTTTGTGTAATCAGTGTCGGTTTATCCACTAGGTATGCAAAACATACGCCTAAGAGTTTCAGGTCTCGGAAAACCCAAAATTTATTTTTAAAAAATTAAAGCAATTTTATCATTGTAATTGTAGGCCTATATTATACTTTATAAATAATTTATAGCTATAATTAGACATTATTAGTTTATGATGTAGTAAAATTATGTACAGGGACCTCTATTCTTCTGTGCCTGGGGGCTCCGGAAGGTCTTAATCCATCATAGGTCAGACGTTAAAATTTTTCGATAATTTTCTCTTCTTAAGATAAATAATAAAATAAAGACGATACGATGTTTATATATTTAAATAAATTTTAAACAGAGCGCATTTCTGATATTGCTGATAACCTAGTAAATACTTGAAAGATGAAAGCTTTGCCGACTTATTACGTTTAAAAATATTCAATTTATAAAATTGGATAATGGAAATAAGTAAACATCTTTACTTTAATAAAGGTAATTGTGTAATTCTGACGCAGCAAACTTTCAGTCAATTGGTATCAGAGAGTAAAAATAGAGGATAAATGACTGTCTTCAACGTCCTAGTGGCAATTAGGAAAGCTTTTATCGACACGACAGTCAGCGTGTAAGACACAAATTGCCGAAAGTCACTGTGCTAGTGAGTGAAGGAAGATGCGAGTAGAAGACAAACAGGATACCGTTGTAGGTGAAATAGCCAGAAAAGCCATTAAGAACTTCTGGATAAATAAGTTGTTCAGACATACAGAGAAAAGCCTCAGATTGTAGATCGTAACAAGGGATGTAGACGTAATGTTAAGGTTAGCAAATCAATTGATAGAAACCCCATATAACAGTTTATTGTTCCTTTCTCCAAACTTCTTACAAAGCTGGTGATCATTGCTGAAGTAATCCTTCGGGATTCTAAGCATGTTACGAGCTTCTATAATTCTCTCTCCATCGGTATTTGATAATAAAACTATTTGAGTATTTTACTGTTCTCCTTATTAACCTCGAAAACAAATGAAATGGTCGAGTCAACTGATAATCAATTATTAGTTTGGCGTATCACACAAAGAAATAAAACTAAAAATCTTAATAGGAAATAGGAAAATATATTTCACTTATGAACATTTATGTGACAATTTATTTTTCTTTTTAATTTAATTAATAAAAATCTATATATTCGTTTGACGAACAATAATAATAAAAAATAATTAAAACAAATTCTTTTTACTAAAGAAAATAGACGCCTGACTATAAAATAAAATTAATCTATTGAAAAACATTTATAATTTCTATATAGAAACAATAATTTATATATTTAATGACAAAAAATTTAAGTAATATTATTCTTAATTTGGGATATTGCTTGACACAGGAAGGATATCATGTGTGTGCCCTGTGCACTTCGCTTAACTGCTGTTAAATTTATACAAATTACACTAATTTATTAAGAGAAAATTTTAATTTCTTAAATTTTCTCTTGCGATCGCGTATTTGTTTTATCTTTCAAAACTATTCCACTTAGTAATAAACATTTAATAATTAATTTTTGAAAAATATTTCTCTTGTTCGGCTTTTCTATTGACTTTGTATTAATAATTAATTAAAATGAATAACTTTATTAAATTGATTGTTTTCTCGCACAGATTATTGATGTTGTTTAACAATCTGTCTTTATCAGACTCGGAACTGAGATTATTTTGCTCTGATTTAATAAGCGATGCATATTTGCTTATTCAAATTAATAGAAAAGATTGAGATTTTTTTATTAATATTTAATTTTACTTTATAAATAAGTCAAACTTACAAGATGTTCTTATACATGTGTATTTATGGCTTCTGTGTTTCCAAACTGTATGTATTAATTGCTTACAATATATGAATATAAATTTGTAATATATTATACATTTATTTTCTTAATTAATGTAAACTAATTGTTGAGCTTAACAATTATCTAAAACAGTTATTCAATTTTAGTTTATTATCAGATGAATGGAGGATTAATTATTAGACTAAGTAGGCTTAAGCCTATAGGTCCGAAGGGAAGAAAGCCCGAAAGCAAACAAATAAAAAAAATAGTTCAATTGGATGTACAAAAAATGGTTTAATTGAATGTACACGTGATATTTTGAATGCTATTTCAGTTCTTCTGCATATATATTTGTCCGTATATGGAATATTACAAGTATTATTTTTTTAGAAATAGAGAAAGCCTCGGTTATACGTTTTTGAAAGAATCGTCTAAAAAAATTAATTAATAAAATGTTTGTATAATCAGTGTCGGTTTATCCACTAGGTATGCAAAACATACGCCTAAGAGTTTCAGGTCTCGGAAAACCCAAAATTTATTTTTAAAAAATTAAAGCAATTTTATCATTGTAATTGTANCTGAAAATTATATCTAAGAAATTCGAACTTTATGGATAATTAAAACAATTTCTTTTTTTTTGTGTATTTTAATTAAAAAATGAAATAAAATATTTTAAGCTTAAATTTATAGGTATATAAAAGACTATTTAAAAAATCGATAACATTGCTTATTATTTTTCCATTCTCTTCTGGAAAGGAGATACTTTAAAATAATAATTTTATATTATTTTTCTTGACAGCATATTTTAAATTCGAAATTAGAATAATTTAGAACTTTATTCTTTTAAAATTCTCGGAAATTCCATTAACATAAATAGAATCATTTTTATAGGGTTAAATCACTTAATTTATGATAAACCTGTGCTGACTTGAGTGGTTAAATTGGTGAAAGTAATATCATATTCTTTAAGATAATTAATTTTTGGCTGATAAATCATTATTCATCATTTTTGTTGAAGATAATTTATCTTATTTTATTTCAGAATCGAACTAATCCACTTGATTCATTAATAAAAATACATAATATAATCAAATTAGCAATTACAAATGAAGGAAAAAGTTAAATCTTCTTTCCGATCTACGTAATTGTTTATCTCTAGCAGATATTTAAGTTTTCGATTAGATTTAAACGTATCTAATACAAACAAACTGACTTACAAATGGAAAAAAATCTATAGGATTAGAAGAAAATAAATACTTTATTATCAAACTACTAACTTAATTAATAACAAGAAGTATTTACAATTGTTTTCTTATATAAAATACTTTAATACTTAATAAAGAATAATTACCTATTTATTATTGTATAACGCTTGTTACAGGGCTAAATATATGTTATAAATGATTATAATTATTTATATTTATTTAATATATAATTATTTTATATTATATAGTAGTTTTATATGTTATTGTCGTATTAAAAATTAAATTTGTATTGGAATGTAAACATTGGCTAAATGAAAATTCTTAATTGATAATTAATGTAATATTGAATTTTCATTAAAGTAAAATGTTTCGTTGTTTAGTCAAGAAAGTTGTAATTTTTGAAAATAGACAGATGCAAGGAGTCAATATTTTAAATTACGTTTACTTGATATAATTATAGTTAAATTTTTATTTAATAAAGTATAAAGTTTTTAGGGTATATAAAATACTTTTTATAAGTTTTATTATTTAAAAAATTATCTAAATTTGAAAATATATTTGACTGAAATTGATTATAAAAGGCTTTCTTTTAATGCATTTGAATAATTTGTAATTGTATTATTTATGCAGTATAATTTACATTTGCATCTTCAATTGCTGATATTGAAAAGTATTTAATTAAATATAAAATTTTAAATGATACTCTCTAAAACACGTAATTAAATAAATTTTTCTTCATTTACTTTCATTAAAATAAAGCATTGAAAATTGCAACAATTTATAATAATATAATTTAAACTGAAGAAAAAATTAAATTTATAAATATTTCTATTAATTTAATTACTTTCTATGAACTCAATATTTAAACGATTTCTATAAATTTTTAAATTGTTTAAATAATCAAATTAAATCTAATTAAGAACTAAATAATAATTAAATTATTTCGTAATTTCTTGAACTATTATGTTATAAAATTATAAAACTGTTAAAAAATAAAATTTTATGTATTAAATTGTCAACTAATTAAATTAAGTAAACACGTTTGCAGCAATATTAAATATTTAATTAAAAAACGTTATAAGGAAACGTGTTTGTTTATTTTTGCATAATAATTAATGTAGAAGTGGAGAATGAAAAAAAATAACCTACATTTTCTCTTATAAGCAAATATTATCTAAACAGTGTCAAAAATTCTTCTATTGATGTTGTATTATAGCTGATTCAGTTATTGTAATCTTTTGTAAAAGTAACGATGTGTCAAACAGCTCTTGTACCGAAAAGCTTTAGACTAAGCAACATTAATCATTGCTTATCAGCAACATATTCTTCCTTTCTCCATTCTTATACTTAATAGGCTCAATAGAATCTGTTCTTATTTCGCTTAAAAAACGATTAAACCTGAAGATCTTTTGCTACTTTGACAGATTTTGTAAACATTTTACGTCCCACAATACATTTATCTTTTAATAAGAATTTTCTGAGCAATTGAGAAGGATTCAATTCTTATATCGATAAGAAAACAATGAAGTAGTTTCGAATGTGCAATATTATATTAAATTTTATTTTTTATTATTTAATGTTAACATTTTTTAATGTTTACTTTGATTATTATTATTATTTTTTTTAATATTTCGTGCTCGAGTAGCCATTTTTTTGCCAATTGTTCTCATTTATTTACACAAATCTTAGTTTAAAATTCGCTACTCATAAGTAAATATTTCACGTTCGTGATTACATTTTATTATTTAAAAGATATTTTTAAAAAGAATAAATTATTTTATAAAATTCAATTATTTTCATACACACTTTTACAATAAGTAAGAATTTACTTGTATTGAACTAAAGAAGTTGGTTTTATTGTATTAATTAATTTATAATTTTTGTAGAATGATTTGGTTTGATTCAATGATTTTAATTCCTGTTCTAGTTCTCAATTAAGTTAAGTTTAATCAACAAACTAAAGACGTTATCATCTTTTTTTTTTCCTTTTCTAATCTACTTATTGAATTCTTTGTCTGAAATCTATTTATTGTAGCCTTAAATAGTTTTAATAAAGATTTAGCCTTAATTAAATTAATATCGACTTTTAAAGTATGATTTAACATGTGGTTTATTTAAAAATAAATAACAGAAGTAAAGTTTTAATTTAAATTAATATCAAATGATTAATATAATTTATATTAATTTAGTTGTTCATTAATTGAAAAGACATAAGTTAAAGTGAGTTTTTAATATGTGTACTGGACTATTGACACGAAGATAACGCTTTAATACTGTAATTTACTTAATAACGTAAAATCTAATATTGCTGTAGAATATTAATAAAGACTACCTGAAAATGTATATATTATAGTTATTAAATTGTAATGTGAAAATGCTTCAATCATACGGATGAGAACATTTTAGAATATTCCAAGATAATTTATTATCTAATTGACTTTCTTAATTACAGAAAATCATTCGAGGTTAAAATTATAATAATTTTATAAAAGATTTAATAAGCAATTTTTAAGCCGTTTATATTATAATTTTATATTAAATAAAACTATCAAAAATATTATTTTTAAAAAGCATTAAACCATTCAACATAGGGAAGAAATATGCTTTAGAAGGGGGAAAAAACGTTATAATTTTATACATAAAATAATTTACTTAATTTTATTTTGTGTAGAATTTAGAATATGTATAGATATTTAACACATTACAATTTAAATAAAATTTGCAAAAAAAAATATTCAAATTTGCCTCTTAAAATTGAGTTAATAAATTAATTATATTTAATAAAGGCGATCGAATATAACTGTAAATTCATTTATCATAAATTTCTAGTAAAATCTGCAGTTGTTATTAACAGATTATGATGAATTATGTGGCGAAATAAATTTAATAAAGTAATTTGTTTATTTTTGAAAGAAGAGGGAAAAAAATTAAAATTTTGAGATTAAAATTGATACCAGGTAAAGATGGCTCTAGGAACTTGCTAGGAATACATAGTTGGATCAGATTAAAAGTGATCTTGAAAGAAGAAAATTGGTTTGCAGGATCTTGTAGAAAAATGTATAGGAAGAGAATAGAAAAGACTATCTTCGATTTTTTATCCAACAAGAGGTAGGAGATAACAATAGATGAAGAAAAGAAGGTTTATAAATAATTAACTATAGTATCTTCAATTTTTGTTTTTAAACTAAAATTTTAATGAAATTTTATATTCTACTTTAATTAAATGAATTTTATTTATAAAACTAAGAGTTTGAAAATAACTGTTTAATTTATTTAATAATTTTTATATTTTAATAATATTTAATAGCTGCATTTATCATAATTTTTTTCTCTTTGTAAATATAAACTTTCTTTTTAAACTAGTCTGTTTATAGAAGAGGATAAATTAATAGAAAAAGTAGTATAATATATGCATAAATCTGTAAATTTTATATAAGACATGGTGTAGAACTCATACTTAAGAAAAATGAGGAAAAATTATAAAATTCAAGCAAATTCTTGTAATATTTTGATATTGATGTAATTATTTCTTAGATTTCTAAGTTTTTACCGAACGTAATTATAAAATTTTAATATTGTCATTAATTAAAAGGCGAATATATAACGAAATTAAAAAGAGAAAAATTTGTTTTGATTATAGTGTATCTGTGTTTTTAAAGCCAAAATAATGACAGAAAAAATGAAAAAAAATTGATGACCGATATACAAATCATAACAAGATGAAAAATACATTGTCAACTTTTGAAATTTGGTATGTAAATTTTTTAAATAAAAAGCGCTAAGATATTTGAAGCAAAGCCATGTTGATTCACATTACCTTAAGTTGTTACTAACAAATAACAGAAGGATAAATTTTTAAGATCTGAATAACGTTGACGGCTTAGTCATTCAAATGAATTAATTTACATTCAAATTTGTAACCGTTTTTAGAATAAATGTTCTTTTATAACCTTTAGAGGATTTGTTAAAGAAAAAAAATGTGAATCGTTTTAGCCATTTGCAACTTAATGGATCGTTTTCAAGAAACGAATAAAAGCTGCTAAGATGTTGAGACTTTTCTTTTCTTTATTTCTAATGCGTTATTGCACAATGTTTATAATGTATAAAATCAGCGAAACTTAATTTTAATTTCTAAAATCATAATCAAATAGCCAATGTATTTGATTTTTGTTGAAAACGTTATTAAAAATATCTTGAAATGTTTTAAAGGAGGATTATCTTATTTATACAATATTAATATTAATATAAAAGCCAGTAATCCCAACTTAAAAATAGTAAAATATCCATTAAACGATGAGATTGTTATTCTATCCCGAAAAAAAACATCAAAGGACGTTTTTATATTTACTTATTTAATTATTTTTTTAAAACTTTCTTTCGTTCCAATACCTTTAATTCTATTATTAATATTAGCTAAAAGCGAATCTTATTATTGATATTTGATATAAATGAATAAAATAGTAAACAAATCCCTTATATTTGCAATTTATGTTTATCAGATTATTTTATACTTTACAAATAATAATCTGCTTTATTCTAATTCTTTTAATGCTTTTAAATCTCGTTAAGTACGCTGTATATTTTCATGAAATTTTAAATAATAAAAGGAGATAATTCTCTTTAATGACAAATCTGCTTATCAAGCAAGACAAAATTTTATGGCAGAGAATTTATTGTTTAAATATAAGCTTTTCATTGATACATAAATTAACTATCTCTACAAAAATATTATTTTCTTACGTATCTGAACCTGGTTTACATTTTATTATTGAAAAATAATAATTAAAGTTTTAAAGCTTTATAAATTTGTGTGAAAATTTTTAAAAATTAATTCGTTGATTTATAATTTAAATTTATATATTTTTTTAAAATCATTAAAGTAGGTAGAAAATATATCATCTTTTAGAATAAAGATTTAACATTTTAACGGATTATCGCAGCATTTTAAATTGATAAATAGCATAAAATATAATAATATTTAGTACTTATATTTATAGATAAATAAAGACACAATATATTTTTATATTTTTTCTGATGTTTGGTTACAAACTTTTTTATGCTATTTTGAAAGTAAATTGAAAGTATTCTGATGGGGCATTTAAAAAGCATTTCTAAGTTATTATAAATAAATCATTGGCTCTGTTGACGAAACTTAAAAGGATTTGTTCATCTTTGGAGGAAAAAAAAACAATTCCAGAGTTTATTCTATGTTCATCATTTGGATATTTGTGGATATCTTAAGTATGTTTTTTCTTATTTATGACTTAGTCGTTTGGACCAAGGAAAAAGGGTATGTGTAGGATGTTTATAAAGAAACTAAGTTACAAAAGCTCTATATTACGTTCTGAATTAAATTATACAAAGTTATCGATTGAGTTGAGATAAACTAATTAAAATTTAATTTGAAATATAAGAAACTTCTGCAATTCTCAGATGTTTTCTAGTACTATGTTTAATTTAAATACTGCCAGAAAACAGTATCTAAATTGCAGAAGGTACGGAATTATATTATAATTGATCGAATTAATTTTGCAAAAAATTTATTATTTTGAATAAAACCAATGTTAGAGAATGGATGATAAATAATTTAATTTTATATAAGTACCATAACACATTTCTTAAATTGACAAAAACGATAAAAATAATATTTATCTTCAGACTTTTTCGTATTTTTATTCTTTAAAAATTAATAAAATTTCCAAATTTGTTTATATTTTCTGAGAAAAACTATTAATAAAAATTTACCAGAAGATTTTATAATTGAAATGTTTACGCTATCATAAATAAAGTTTAAAAGTTTATCAGTTTGAACAAACTTTAAAAATATAAAGTAAAAAATTCAATTAGTGATATTACATGATATTACAAAGAAATTTACGTAATATTATGTATACTTAAATGAATTCCAAATAATATCAAACTGGTTATACATAGGCTTCTAGAATATAAAAAGAATTTTACTAAATACTCTCAATTAATGTAAGAAAAATATATTTTACACATATATTATTATATTATCTTCAGCATATTAGTCTATTTA
This sequence comes from Centruroides sculpturatus, assembly GCF_000671375.1. Classification (NCBI taxonomy): domain Eukaryota; kingdom Metazoa; phylum Arthropoda; class Arachnida; order Scorpiones; family Buthidae; genus Centruroides; species Centruroides sculpturatus. Next base: position 149,723 of record NW_019384790.1, on the reverse strand, counting down.
CCATCTGAATATAATATATCCTAAGAATTCTCTTATATTGATCTATAAATATATTATATATCAAGATATGTATTAAGGAGTAATATTAGTTATTTAAATTTATTATGAAATTGTTTTTTAAATTATAATAATTTATTTTCAATACCAGCTTTTATTGTTTATAATTCTTTTATTATTGTTTTAAAATTACATTTTTAGAAATTACTTTGATATAAATAACTTTTAATAAGTTTTAAATTTCAAAATATTAATTGTTATATTATTAATTCTTAGCTTTTATAAGAAAAATGAGATAAAATTAATTTAAATTTTATCTTTTTAAATGCTAATTTATAATTTAATTTAAAACAGTTTTCATATACAAAAGTTTTTGATTTTAATATAAATTATGTGATTTAAATTTAAATGTTTTAAAAACATCAAAGAAAAATTTATACTAAATCCTTTTCTGTTGAAAGAGCTAAATTACATTGTTGATTTTTCTTTTAAAGTTCCTTAAAGAGTTTAGCTTTCAGAATAAAAACTATCTTAATATGCATTACTTGAATATTTTTGAATTTTAACAAAAATTTATTAACATTCCAAAATTCCAATGCAGAAACTTAAATGGATTTTTTATAAGTAAAATAAAATTTCTTTTTATTAAATTTATAACATTCAAAGTATAAGTTTTGCATTTATTTAACTTGTCATTATAGGTTACGTGGCGATAAAGTAATTTATTAGGCGTTACATTATAATTTTTTTAATTAGTTTATCTTTGTTATAAGATTTATAATTTTTTCTAGTTTTTTCGGTAATTTTCATCAATCATCTTATGTTAACATAAGCTTATATCCGTATTTGAGAGTTAATTATCTTATTACATATTTAAATATAAAATATTTACATAAATATAATTACATTTAGCACTCCATAAATTATAGCTCAGTCAAAAAAGTTTGTAGATTATCTACATTATTTTTTAATTGTTATTATTTTCTTTCGTAATTACTCGGTATTGGATAATTAACATCAGAGAAATTATTAGTTACCTTACAGATTCTTCAAATATATTTGTAGTTTTCAATTAACGTATTATGTTCTGAGATAATAATTGACTACTTCTTTCTTTAGCATGTAAATCTCTCCTCAGTTCTTACTAAAATAAAATATTTTTAATATAATTTTTATAAATTCTGTTAATTATAGCTTTAAAAAATTATTTTTACGATAATTATTATTATTTTTCTTTCTTTTTTTTTACTCACGCAAAATGTGGTGCATAAGCATTATACGAAAATTGCAATATTTTTTGCTTCTATTTTAATTTTACAAAAATATTTCTTTTAAATTTATGACTTACATTTTTATTTATTAACTACTTAAATTTTNTATTATATATTTTTTTATTTGTTGTTATTTGACATTTTATTTGTTCTCAGCTGATTCATTTAAACTTAATATCTCTTTTAAGTCTTCTATAAATTGCTGTCAATCATAAGGTATTTCGTTAAGACTTATTCTGTTTTAACTGAAAGATGAACGAAGGATTTTTATAACATTTATCATATAATGGAAAAATGGCCATTTCATGTATGGAAAAGAAATTAAAAAAAGATTTAAAGAAACAACCACAAGCTTACTGAAACTTTTGTTTCAGGAAATAGCTTAGAACATCAATTACAGAGCGGTAATGGAAGCTAACTACCATTTACAGGTTGTTTAATATAAAAAAATAAAGGGAATTTTATCATAGTTTGGAGTGAACAATGGAAAGGAAACGAAAAATATTAGTTTATTCTTATAAATAAAGAAAGATAATTCTATAATTTTAAAATGTGCAATTTTTTCAAAAGTTGGCATTATGCTATTATAAGTAAATAATCTATAAATAAAAGAGTCAAAATAAAAAAGACGAAAACACTATTCACCTAATTAATCATATACTTAAAATTTATCTTTCTCAATTTCATAATTAATAATGATAAAATGTATAAAAACAATGAAAAGTATTTTAGTAGGATTAAAGTTATTTATTTAAACAAAGACTTTATGGTTTGCTACTTTTTATCAAAAAATATATCTTTATACTAAATACTTGACGTTTACTTTATCTTAATTTCTCTTAAATGATCCCCCTTTTTTTATTACATATTTATTTTCATAAAATATGATTTATTTCTTGTCTTTATATTTTCATATTTAATAGCTAATATATATTGTTTTTACGATTTAAAAATGCATTATAGATATACGTGTTTTCATTATTTTTATTTAAAGATAAAAATTGATGTTATTCAACATTAGCTTTATGTTTACCAACTACTACGTTCGATGTTTGTAATAAAACATATTAGCTGTTTGTCGATATTGTGAGAATAAGTTTCGTGCGAATAAACTGCAAGTTTTGCCGACAGCTTGTGTATTCTTCAGTAAAACCACGAGACTTGCTCTATTTATTGATTGTCTCTTCTACTTCCCCACCCAATGGCGCAGTTGTGTCAACAGAAGCTATTCTCTGAAACATGCTTCGTCCCACCTGCTAACTTCTTTCACCACTATTCAATCAACTTTTGATTGAAAATTTTAATTTTTTTTTAAACTCCATTAATCCATTTCATGTTATTTAAATTAACTTGAATATATTTCACATTTAAAACACGAATGTAAAATAATAAAAAAAGAAATCCATTTTAAACTTCAGAATTACTTGAAAGTAACTAAAGCTATCATATCTATATCAGAAATTTAATTAATCATACGAATAACATTAATTTAGAAATTAATTTCTCTTAAATTTAATATAGATATATTTAATATATTCTAATGCATATTCTGTTTAATTTATAATTATATAGGTCTATATATCTATATATAAATATTCAAATTAGAATTAAAAGCGAAAATTTACATTTTCTATTAAATAAATATGAGTAAATTTATAATAGAATTTATGCATCGATTTTAGTCGAAATATAAAACATTTTAATTTTATGTATAGGAAAATTGTTCTCCTAGATGGCAGCACAAATGTTTAGAAACTTTCTCATTCAGTCGAGTACTAACAATAAAGGGAAGTACATATTGAGTGTAGACTTTGTGTGCTGTTCAGAATCTTTATTGTTCGGTAGCACGCGATGTCTGTCCTAAGCTTGCGTGGATCGAGGCAAAAGCCATTACATTGTGATCTCACATCTCAACAGAAGTGGTTACTCGGTTGTGGTTGTGAACAATAAGGCCTGATTCTGATGACATCGAGGAACTCGTACTGAATTCTATAATTAAGCTCCTTAAATCCAAAAGATATAAAAATATAAGAGATTGTACTCATACAGGAACCAAAATGAAATAATTCCATCGGGATATTTTTAGATTCAGTAGAATTCCTTTTTGCTAGCTCTATTAAAAAAAGAAATTCTTTCTTTTCTTAAAAGGAAAAGCTTTCTTCAAGAAGAGTTATTTTCTGTATTTTATGGATTAGCAAAGTTATTACCAAACTACACAGTATATATTTATGCGATCTAATAAGTAGATTATAAAAAAAGACACTTTATATGCTCCATGACAGTTATTTATAATCTGTCGATTTTGATATTTCTAGGAAATGAAATGAATTCTAGATTTGCTCTCATCTATTAAAGTGATAATTTAATATAGGGTAAATTTATATATATAATAATTTACATATACCTTTCTTATCTCTAAAACAAGCTGTCATATCTTTCAACTGTTTATGTCGTATGTCTAGAAAATATAAGGGATTACAAAATAAATTGCTCTTTGAGCCCAGATATAACGTTACCGATTTAAACTAGGTGACAGTTGGAGTGACACGTCATCCATCAGTGCTGTCTTTTGGAGAGGAAGTATTCCTTCATGTTCAACTGTAAAAATCATCCAGAAAGATATTTTGGTAAGGTTTTGATGGGTATATTTCTTTTCTTAATATTTGATTTTGTAGCGCCATCGTAACACACATTTCTATTGTAAAATATTCGGTAATGGATTCAAGAATCATCAACAATACGTGAAATATTATTGACAGAGATATGTATCATATTGAATTAAGTGGATTTGCTTCATTCAAACGAAAAAGAAAAACTTGTATGTCATCGATAATTTTTAAAATCCCGAAAGTGGTTTTCTCTAAAAGCAATATAACCCTTTATAAAATATGATATATAAAAACGCTTTCAAAAATACCTCTATAAAAATTGATTTATTATCTGAAATGAAAGACTATTTATATTGTTTTCTTTTGTAACTTCTCATTACAAAGAATTTATTTAACTACCAATCCCAAGATAACTGTAATACTGTTAAAGAAGAGATTGGCTATCTTCACTAGACAATAATTTTATAATTAACTCAGTTTAATCTCATCTCTTAACGCCACATAATTTAACATAAAATTTAAATATGAAAATATATTTGTAAATATTTTCCAGAAATAATATTAAAGTATATTTATTCTACATAAATAATTCATTTTCATATATATTTTGTAATTTTAAACTTAACTTGTGAGTCGAAAAACAGACAACTTCTAGAACATAATTTTAAATTCTTGTTTACTTGAAACATTTTTAACTTTAAAGAAATCATTAGAAATTTTTAGTTTCTCGTCCATCTTCAAAGTGATAGGTTGAAGTAAATGGAATGGTTGATTTAAGTGAAGCAAGTTTGTGTAGTAAATGGAAGGACAGCTAGAACTTTATTCCAATAACATTTTGCCCATTACCGTAATGTGTAAGGTACTGCTCCGAATAATCAAAGAGTAGTCACTCTACTGATTTTATGTTCTACTGAATTAGTCAAGCGAAACCTTTCGTTTTATAACTAAAATTCTTCATTAATGGACTTAAAACACGTCACATATATAAATTAGTCTCGTCCCGAATTATTTGTTAAATTTTATAGAAGTAATTACACATTTCTGTTAAATATAAATCAATATTTTGTCCAACTAATAAATGATGTTATTTGTTTGATGTTCTTCCTACGAACAATCATTTGATTTCTAAAGGTGCTGACAACATCAACTTTTACATTGTCATTTGTTAAAAGTTTGAAAGAGCAAATTAATCAGCTTGTAAAGCGCTTAGTGTCGAAATTTCTAAAGGTATCTGCAGTTCTTCACTAAATTTATTTCTCATTTTATTTAATTACATCATCCAAGTCGAGATTTCTTCTGAACAGTTAACTCATCGATTTGAATGTATACTTTCAGTAGAATTACATAGTTCGTATTGATTTGAAAAGTTCGGATTAATCCTGCGGAAATGGAAAGGGATGCGCTCCTTATCGTTCTATTTTCGAATTTTATGGCAAGGTTCGATATTAAGTAGAATTTTAAATGTTGCAATATGTTATCGAAATGGCGAAATTAAACTGATTGATGATGGAAATAATACTAAACTTGTTTTAATAGACCAATTCAGAAAATATATCTATTAATGAATCATATTTATTAAAATTTCCTCCATCGATTACATTCAGTCAAATCTTCTTCTTCACACAATATCCTTTTCTCCAATTATCTATATTTTAAACAATTCATAGTATCGTTTTGCGCTAATTATATTGAAGTGTCACTTATCTATTTCCCTACAATATCTAAATATTGTTTACAAAATAATTATTTTAATTGTATTGACCTCAATANATTTAAATCATAATTAAGTTACTATTTAATTTTTTCTATCTAAAATTTCGTTTGTTCAGGAATATTTTGCAACTGTGAATGAATAAATGGAGAATAATAATACTATTGAAAAAGTAGCAATTAATTTATAATAAACTTTATAATATTTTTATATAAATTTAACGAGATTCAGTGTCAGAGATAAAGTTTCTCAATAATCGTATATAATTTTCAAATTATAAATAATATTGAATATAAAAATTTATAAAAATTGATTACATTGAAGAAAATAAATTATTCGTTAATAAAATTTATTTAACTCCTTTTAATTCTATATCTTTCAGCTTATTCCAAAAAAAGATCAACCGTGTTAGCTTAAAGATCAAAATTTATTCAACTTAATTAGATAAAATCTGATATCGAGAAAATCGCATGAATTTTACAAACTCTTTCCAAGTAAAAGTTTAAATAAATTCATTTATTAACAATTTAACTTAGTGTACTTATTCCGCGTACTAATGATTAAATCATAAATACGACATACATACCAACTAAATATTTAAAAGTGAACTACTTAATAACAGTTTTGTTTGAAGACATGTTATTTTTCTCGTTCTAAACTTAATGAGAAAGTCAGGAAAAGTAGCCATTGTATTAAAATATAATATTGTTACTAAATTATTAAAAGTAATAAGTTACTCTCTGTTTGCTCATTTTAACATTATTTAACAAAAATTCTTGTTTTAGAGTTTTTTAATGATATTTTCTTGTTTACTTTTGTTTTTAAAAGAAAAAATAGTGCATTATAATAGTGAAATTCATTTTCATGGGGTGGTAACAACTATAGTGAAGGTTGTTGACGTTTAACACGAAATCACGCCATATTCTGTGTCATCTGCCAACTTTCAGAAACAGTCATGCACAAAGTAGAGTAGTGTTCAAGCAGAGTTATTTATAATAAAATATTAAAGTTTTTAGCTTAATTTAGGTTTCAAAAACTACGGCTTAACTATGGAAACTTTATTTTAAATAAAAATAAACTTTCTTTTAAATTATTTGGCTATAAACCAAAGTAAGTCGAACAAACTTAGGATCTGATTACTCGCTCAAGTAAAACCGTGTCAGTGCTGACAAATTTATCGATATAAAAGGACATTATCAGCATTGATCCTAGAGCAGCTGTGCTGACTGATGTCATTCTGTACATTAAAGAAAGTATTCATCTATAAGTTATTGGATATTTACAAAGTAATTGATTCAGATACGTTTTGATCTACAGATAACGAAAGATATATTAATACAGAAAAACAATAATGATTTAAGATTTTATGACATTATAATAAACTATAAAAACGCGTTTAAATATTTTTAAATTGCATATTTTGTTTACATTCTTTATTTATTGAACGAAGATAGAATATGTACATCTTAGAAACAATAAACTTCTGGTATTACCTCTGAAGATCTACAGGGATATTCTCTTTGTGTAATAAAATGTATATAAAACGGAGGTTATTGGTATTTGGTCTTTTGACGATGCCCGCAAAGAGTTTTCAGCTTCCAAACAGATTTTACGATACCTTCCATATCATTTTCAGAAAAATTCTGATTTAACGGGCAAAGGAAAAAAATTACAAATTGAAATAACCATTCACTAAGCATTTTAAAAGCTTTCACTAATGTCTCTCTGTTACACTAAATCATATTTTAAAGTATTTTCTACATTAATTTTGAAACGTATTGCTTTGAAACCAACTGAAAACTTCGACTGATATAATAATTAAAAAGTAGTTAAAGCAATTAAAAGTGTTTATTTTTAATTCGATAGTAAAATTAATAAAGAAAAATTAAGTTTTAAGAAACAGTAATTAAGGAAAATAATTATAAATTAATGGGAATCTATTAGATTACTTCATTAATTAAATTTGTTTTAAATATATTTTTTCTGTGTGACAATGAAATAAAGCAATTTTACAGCAATATAAAATTTTAATTAATAATTTAATTTCACGAAAATTGTATATATTATTTTTAATTATTGTTTTTAAATATTACACATTATTTATTTATTTATAAGAAAATTTAAATAACTTACACTATTTAAATTTTCTTAGTAATAAATGTATATTTTTGTACATTGCATATATAATGAAC
>NW_019384790.1:108465-139738 GCF_000671375.1 Centruroides sculpturatus | reverse complement strand
TGATATGGCAATTATCTGTATATAAACAAAATTACTTTAAACTGTTTTATCTAAACTAAATTGCTTTTCTTTTGCTCGAATACTATAAACTTAATTAACCTATAGTCTTAAATTTAATCGAAAAATACCCAACAATTATAGATTATTATATATAACATGCATACACGAAATAAAATGAATGAATATTTGTTTCTCGGTTATAGCTTAAATTAATAGTCAATAATAACAAAAAGGAAAAACAAAAATATATGTTAAAACAAGTAAGTAAAAATTTTCCTTTTCTTTTAAAAACTATATTCAATTAACTTTTAATTCGTAACTTTTTCTGTTTTCAGCGTCTATAATTGCATTGTAAGGATAAAATTATTTTGAAGTTTTATAACAAGAATTTTTTTCTTGTCTTTTCAACTTTTAATTTTAAACTCACTTCAAAGTTGTTAGTTCATTAATTATAAGAAACTGGAATATGAAATTTTTTATGATTATCTCAGATAGGCCTATTTCTCATCTGACATTATGAAAAATTTACTCAAATTTCATAGAGTGCCATCTATTATCTTGGAAATATAATATTCTAGCATAATACCTGTTGTCAGTCAAATTGTAAAACTTATAATAAATATGAATTTTATGAACTATAAGTACAGTTAAAGTGTTTTATATAATTTTCTGAAATAAATTGAATAATTTTTTCTTATAAAACAAGTGAGAAAATTTGTATCTTTCATATAATTACTTAACAATAGGTTTCAACAAGTTATATGATTAGATATAAATTTGTGTTATATTCATATTACTGCAGCTTTGATTTTAAATATGAATTGTGATAAAATTTTATTGTTTAAAAGTTCTCAGAAAAAGCATCTTTTCCGTTGTACAGTACATCTTAATGCTTCGATTCAAGTGTCGAATTTCCTGATCAGCGAATCAGGATATTACTTGGTCTAATGAATATATGAAATACACGCTTGCTACAAATAGCCGAGAATTTATTACATGTTAATAAGTAAGTGTTTATTCAGCTATTTCATTTTTATGGAATAATAAATGATGCAATATCTTTGAAGCAATTACAATTCAAACATAAAAATTGTTTAGTAAATATTAATGAAATGTTTACTTAATAGATTTTATTATTAATAGTCTAAGTAAATTAATTTTCTTTCTATTTTTCCTCAATATATTCAATTGTTTTTGCAGAGAAAAAAGCGTTGATTGATTAATCCACTACTAGCACAGAATATTAAGCTCTATAACTTGCCACAATTTCGCCCATTACAGCTGGTCTGACACGCAATGGGGTCGGTCAGCATGGGTGAGGGATGAGAAATGTCTCCTCGGCCAGTACCGTCTGTAATAAATAATAGGGGTGCTGGACAAAATTTGAACTTGGATTCTCCACCGTAGTAGATTAACATGGCAAATTATGGTCGATAAAAATTATATTTATTGTCATTAGACAATATAAAACTTTATTTGTAATTATCAATTTATAATTGACTTTCCTTAATGAAAACAAAAGATGATTTGTTTGTATCCATATTATCGAAGTGACTTTATCTTTAACGAAAATGTTTATGTAATTTTATACTGATGATTAAATTAGAATAAATTAGTAAAGTATAAGGTGATTAATAACTGCTAATATACAACTGAATTAATAATAGAATTCAGATTAAGAAGGATTGAGAGTGACACGCGAATTTTTACAGAAAAATTACGTATTTACTTCAATTTATATAGTAACTTGTTCAATATATAGAACTCGTTTTATGTTTCCCGAATTTGACAAATACTTATTTTTGAACATACAAAACGAAAATAATTTTACTGTATTATGTATCTGTTTACATAACTCATTTTTATTCATATCACATACAGAAAGAAATAATATTTTTACACATTATTATTATTATTGTAAACGTCACAATTGCTATGGATTCTTTTAAGTTTGTAGGTCGAATAACTACAATAACAATTATTGAGAGTAGTCATTAATTAAATAGATGCATGCAAGTTGAAAATGTTTATAATTGTTTTTAGGGCAAGCGCGCTTTCAATTTAACTTAGAATGGAAGCATTTAAAATAAGCATCAATTCTAATAAAGAAATCACCAAAATAATTCGTCCGAAAAAATATTTATAAATATTTCAAACAAAATACTTTTATAATATACTGTACATGCTAAATTTGCTGTCAAATATATTTGTGTAATAATGAATATTTTATTTGACAATTTCGCATATTAAGTAAATGAATAAGCGAAATCATCAATAGAATTCTATTCTACTATGCATAAATTGTGCATACGCATATTCTTTAAATATAAGATATATGCGTTATTTATTGCATTGTGCGTAATCCACGATTGATTCAATGGCGTAATTCTTGATCGACATCATTGAAACAATCGTATTTCGAATCTGTGATAGAATTCAACAATTGCACAGATTTCAGTTCTATTAAATGTAGCAAAATTAAACATATAAAACACAAATAATAAAGAAAAATAGTCAAGTTGACTGTTTCCGTAGATAGTTTTACATAGCAACAAAATCGTAAATTTTCAATCCTTATCCTATAAATAAAAAAAAGGTGTTTCAGTTTAGTTAATATATATTTATAATAACAATATAATATAATAATAATATAATAACAATATAATAAGCTATAATTTATTTATGCATAAAAAGTTATATGTATAATGTAAATCATTTAGTGAAACAACATTAATACTATTATAATTAAAAATGTAGGCTTTACATATAGGCTGTCTTAGAATACATAGAAACAACTATTTCGTTATTTTTGCAGGTATATTTGTGAATTTTCTAGAAATGACTTAATTTTATTGCTGTTACAAATCTTGTCTTTGGAAAAAGACCATATAAATCACCAAAGAAGTTGATACTCTCTGTCTGCTTTTTGCTTTTTAAACTTACGAAAGTATTTTCCATAAATTACTTTCGATCCAATGCCACACTTTATGTGTATTGTCCGTGATGATATGCTTAATCTTATTTCTTCAGTCATAAAAATTGGACGCTGTATTTCAATCTGAGCGAATTCTATTGTTTAGATTTTTAAAAATTCTTATTAACTTATTTATATTTATATTGTTTTATAATTAAATTATTCGCATCAACTCGATTTTCTTTAACTGTTTCAAATAAATTCGTTTGTTTTATTTACAAAATTCCTACATCCAAAACGTTACATGAAAAGTTTCAAAATAAAATTAAATATTGATAAATTAATTACATTTTTTCCCCCATTGTTTAAAAACATTTTATGTCTTTCTATTGATAAAATGTTTCACATCGCTTCGCTTGCCAAAATTTTACTTTTATATTTTTATTAAATTATTTAGTTTAGTTATTTAGTTCCACTATTGAACTAGACACATTGGGCAAATCAAGCTATTAAATTATTAATAACTTGTTATATATTAAAAGAAAAAATAAAAAGGAAATTTAAAACCTTCTATAATTTTGTTTTCGTTTAAAAAAATTACATTTATTTATTTTTATCTCTTATTAATTTCAATTTTTATTTTTTTTAAGCTTAAAAAATTTCATGTTGATATGGCAATTATCTGTATATAAACAAAATTACTTTAAACTGTTTTATCTAAACTAAATTGCTTTTCTTTTGCTCGAATACTATAAACTTAATTAACCTATAGTCTTAAATTTAATCGAAAAATACCCAACAATTATAGATTATTATATATAACATGCATACACGAAATAAAATGAATGAATATTTGTTTCTCGGTTATAGCTTAAATTAATAGTCAATAATAACAAAAAGGAAAAACAAAAATATATGTTAAAACAAGTAAGTAAAAATTTTCCTTTTCTTTTAAAAACTATATTCAATTAACTTTTAATTCGTAACTTTTTCTGTTTTCAGCGTCTATAATTGCATTGTAAGGATAAAATTATTTTGAAGTTTTATAACAAGAATTTTTTTCTTGTCTTTTCAACTTTTAATTTTAAACTCACTTCAAAGTTGTTAGTTCATTAATTATAAGAAACTGGAATATGAAATTTTTTATGATTATCTCAGATAGGCCTATTTCTCATCTGACATTATGAAAAATTTACTCAAATTTCATAGAGTGCCATCTATTATCTTGGAAATATAATATTCTAGCATAATACCTGTTGTCAGTCAAATTGTAAAACTTATAATAAATATGAATTTTATGAACTATAAGTACAGTTAAAGTGTTTTATATAATTTTCTGAAATAAATTGAATAATTTTTTCTTATAAAACAAGTGAGAAAATTTGTATCTTTCATATAATTACTTAACAATAGGTTTCAACAAGTTATATGATTAGATATAAATTTGTGTTATATTCATATTACTGCAGCTTTGATTTTAAATATGAATTGTGATAAAATTTTATTGTTTAAAAGTTCTCAGAAAAAGCATCTTTTCCGTTGTACAGTACATCTTAATGCTTCGATTCAAGTGTCGAATTTCCTGATCAGCGAATCAGGATATTACTTGGTCTAATGAATATATGAAATACACGCTTGCTACAAATAGCCGAGAATTTATTACATGTTAATAAGTAAGTGTTTATTCAGCTATTTCATTTTTATGGAATAATAAATGATGCAATATCTTTGAAGCAATTACAATTCAAACATAAAAATTGTTTAGTAAATATTAATGAAATGTTTACTTAATAGATTTTATTATTAATAGTCTAAGTAAATTAATTTTCTTTCTATTTTTCCTCAATATATTCAATTGTTTTTGCAGAGAAAAAAGCGTTGATTGATTAATCCACTACTAGCACAGAATATTAAGCTCTATAACTTGCCACAATTTCGCCCATTACAGCTGGTCTGACACGCAATGGGGTCGGTCAGCATGGGTGAGGGATGAGAAATGTCTCCTCGGCCAGTACCGTCTGTAATAAATAATAGGGGTGCTGGACAAAATTTGAACTTGGATTCTCCACCGTAGTAGATTAACATGGCAAATTATGGTCGATAAAAATTATATTTATTGTCATTAGACAATATAAAACTTTATTTGTAATTATCAATTTATAATTGACTTTCCTTAATGAAAACAAAAGATGATTTGTTTGTATCCATATTATCGAAGTGACTTTATCTTTAACGAAAATGTTTATGTAATTTTATACTGATGATTAAATTAGAATAAATTAGTAAAGTATAAGGTGATTAATAACTGCTAATATACAACTGAATTAATAATAGAATTCAGATTAAGAAGGATTGAGAGTGACACGCGAATTTTTACAGAAAAATTACGTATTTACTTCAATTTATATAGTAACTTGTTCAATATATAGAACTCGTTTTATGTTTCCCGAATTTGACAAATACTTATTTTTGAACATACAAAACGAAAATAATTTTACTGTATTATGTATCTGTTTACATAACTCATTTTTATTCATATCACATACAGAAAGAAATAATATTTTTACACATTATTATTATTATTGTAAACGTCACAATTGCTATGGATTCTTTTAAGTTTGTAGGTCGAATAACTACAATAACAATTATTGAGAGTAGTTATTAATTAAATAGATGCATGCAAGTTGAAAATGTTTATAATTGTTTTTAGGGCAAGCGCGCTTTCAATTTAACTTAGAATGGAAGCATTTAAAATAAGCATCAATTCTAATAAAGAAATCACCAAAATAATTCGTCCGAAAAAATATTTATAAATATTTCAAACAAAATACTTTTATAATATACTGTACATGCTAAATTTGCTGTCAAATATATTTGTGTAATAATGAATATTTTATTTGACAATTTCGCATATTAAGTAAATGAATAAGCGAAATCATCAATAGAATTCTATTCTACTATGCATAAATTGTGCATACGCATATTCTTTAAATATAAGATATATGCGTTATTTATTGCATTGTGCGTAATCCACGATTGATTCAATGGCGTAATTCTTGATCGACATCATTGAAACAATCGTATTTCGAATCTGTGATAGAATTCAACAATTGCACAGATTTCAGTTCTATTAAATGTAGCAAAATTAAACATATAAAACACAAATAATAAAGAAAAATAGTCAAGTTGACTGTTTCCGTAGATAGTTTTACATAGCAACAAAATCGTAAATTTTCAATCCTTATCCTATAAATAAAAAAAAGGTGTTTCAGTTTAGTTAATATATATTTATAATAACAATATAATATAATAATAATATAATAACAATATAATAAGCTATAATTTATTTATGCATAAAAAGTTATATGTATAATGTAAATCATTTAGTGAAACAACATTAATACTATTATAATTAAAAATGTAGGCTTTACATATAGGCTGTCTTAGAATACATAGAAACAACTATTTCGTTATTTTTGCAGGTATATTTGTGAATTTTCTAGAAATGACTTAATTTTATTGCTGTTACAAATCTTGTCTTTGGAAAAAGACCATATAAATCACCAAAGAAGTTGATACTCTCTGTCTGCTTTTTGCTTTTTAAACTTACGAAAGTATTTTCCATAAATTACTTTCGATCCAATGCCACACTTTATGTGTATTGTCCGTGATGATATGCTTAATCTTATTTCTTCAGTCATAAAAATTGGACGCTGTATTTCAATCTGAGCGAATTCTATTGTTTAGATTTTTAAAAATTCTTATTAACTTATTTATATTTATATTGTTTTATAATTAAATTATTCGCATCAACTCGATTTTCTTTAACTGTTTCAAATAAATTCGTTTGTTTTATTTACAAAATTCCTACATCCAAAACGTTACATGAAAAGTTTCAAAATAAAATTAAATATTGATAAATTAATTACATTTTTTCCCCCATTGTTTAAAAACATTTTATGTCTTTCTATTGATAAAATGTTTCACATCGCTTCGCTTGCCAAAATTTTACTTTTATATTTTTATTAAATTATTTAGTTTAGTTATTTAGTTCCACTATTGAACTAGACACATTGGGCAAATCAAGCTATTAAATTATTAATAACTTGTTATATATTAAAAGAAAAAATAAAAAGGAAATTTAAAACCTTCTATAATTTTGTTTTCGTTTAAAAAAATTACATTTATTTATTTTTATCTCTTATTAATTTCAATTTTTATTTTTTTTAAGCTTAAAAAATTTCATGTTGATATGGCAATTATCTGTATATAAACAAAATTACTTTAAACTGTTTTATCTAAACTAAATTGCTTTTCTTTTGCTCGAATACTATAAACTTAATTAACCTATAGTCTTAAATTTAATCGAAAAATACCCAACAATTATAGATTATTATATATAACATGCATACACGAAATAAAATGAATGAATATTTGTTTCTCGGTTATAGCTTAAATTAATAGTCAATAATAACAAAAAGGAAAAACAAAAATATATGTTAAAACAAGTAAGTAAAAATTTTCCTTTTCTTTTAAAAACTATATTCAATTAACTTTTAATTCGTAACTTTTTCTGTTTTCAGCGTCATGTAAAGTAATAGTTCATAGCTACATCTTCAAGAATAAACAAACTCTTTTTAGTTATAAATAATTCATTATTTTGTATAAACTTTATAAAATTCTATTATTAATTATATTTATTGTTTCTAAGAAAATATTAATGTTATTCTATATTTGTTACTTATAATCTTTAGATATTTTAAATACCTATTTTGATAAATTTTTAATACCTTCTTGTCACAAAATATTTCGACAGAGTAACAGATAATTTATAAATTATTCGTGATTTTACTGTTCATTTTAATGTCTAAATAATTTATTCAAATTATAAAACTTTATATTTTATATTTTAAAATATTAATAATTGAATTTTATATTAATCAGCTTAATTAGATATGATAACTTTGTCAAAAGTTTTATTCCAACGTTTGACAAAGTTATAATAATAAATATAAAAGATATAAATCGCATTTATAATTAAACATTTTATATTTTTCAAAAATATTTGATTGCTTTGAAATTTTAATATGTCATATTTAGTATTATAATGTATTAAAATATTAATGACTGGATATCCCAGCAGTTAAGGTAACAGTCTATCGTTCTAGGAGGCCCGAGATCCAATCCGAACTAATCGAAAAACTTGAAGAAATTTTCGAGGGTGGTCCGTCCGGAAGTATCGGGCCTCGTCCCTTACCACCAGGCTGCCCTGTTGTGACCTGCCAACTCATAATATCAATAGTATTGTTAAAAAGACCCTCTTAGTGCCCACGGGATAGAAAAAGTTTTTAAAAGGAAGGAAAATATGTATTAAAACAAACTCTTTGTTATATATATGGTGGATCCTCATGACATTTTTGCCCATATATATATATATACATGGGCAAAAATGTCATGAGGGATCCACCCGATCCTAGATTTTAAAAAAGTAAAACGGAGACAGAGTAGATCAGGACACTCGTGGTTGGACTCGAAAGTGGACGTTATTTTGTTCTTCTCGTCTTTTGTCCTTTTAAATCCTATATACGACTATATATATATATTCTTACATNAGCGAATTCTATTGTTTAGATTTTTAAAAATTCTTATTAACTTATTTATATTTATATTGTTTTATAATTAAATTATTCGCATCAACTCGATTTTCTTTAACTGTTTCAAATAAATTCGTTTGTTTTATTTACAAAATTTATACATCCAAAACGTTACATGAAAAGTTTCAAAATAAAATTAAATATTGATAAATTAATTACATTTTTTTCCCCATTGTTTAAAAACATTTTATGTCTTTCTATTGATAAAATGTTTCACATCGCTTCGCTTGCCAAAATTTTACTTTTATATTTTTATTAAATTATTTAGTTTAGTTATTTAGTTCCACTATTGAACTAGACACATTGGGCAAATCAAGCTATTAAATTATTAATAACTTGTTATATATTAAAAGAAAAAATAAAAAGGAAATTTAAAACCTTCTATAATTTTGTTTTCGTTTAAAAAAATTACATTTATTTATTTTTATCTCTTATTAATTTCAATTTTTATTTTTTTTAAGCTTAAAAAATTTCATGTTGATATGGCAATTATCTGTATATAAACAAAATTACTTTAAACTGTTTTATCTGAACTAAATTGCTTTTCTTTTGCTCGAATACTATAAACTTAATTAACCTATAGTCTTAAATTTAATCGAAAAATACCCAACAATTATAGATTATTATATATAACATGCATACACGAAATAAAATGAATGAATATTTGTTTCTCGGTTATAGCTTAAATTAATAGTCAATAATAACAAAAAGGAAAAACAAAAATATATGTTAAAACAAGTAAGTAAAAATTTTCCTTTTCTTTTAAAAACTATATTCAATTAACTTTTAATTCGTAACTTTTTCTGTTTTCAGCGTCATGTAAAGTAATAGTTCATAGCTACATCTTCAAGAATAAACGAACTCTTTTTAGTTATAAATAATTCATTATTTTGTATAAACTTTATAAAATTCTATTATTAATTATATTTATTGTTTCTAAGAAAATATTAATGTTATTCTATATTTGTTACTTATAATCTTTAGATATTTTAAATACCTATTTTGATAAATTTTTAATACCTTCTTGTCACAAAATATTTCGACAGAGTAACAGATAATTTATAAATTATTCGTGATTTTACTGTTCATTTTAATGTCTAAATAATTTATTCAAATTATAAAACTTTATATTTTATATTTTAAAATATTAATAATTGAATTTTATATTAATCAGCTTAATTAGATATGATAACTTTGTCAAAAGTTTTATTCCAACGTTTGACAAAGTTATAATAATAAATATAAAAGATATAAATCGCATTTATAATTAAACATTTTATATTTTTCAAAAATATTTGATTGCTTTGAAATTTTAATATGTCATATTTAGTATTATAATGTATTAAAATATTAATGACTGGATATCCCAGCAGTTAAGGTAACAGTCTATCGTTCTAGGAGGCCCGAGATCCAATCCGAACTAATCGAAAAACTTGAAGAAATTTTCGAGGGTGGTCCGTCCGGAAGTATCGGGCCTCGTCCCTTACCACCAGGCTGCCCTGTTGTGACCTGCCAACTCATAATATCAATAGTATTGTTAAAAAGACCCTCTTAGTGCCCACGGGATAGAAAAAGTTTTTAAAAGGAAGGAAAATATGTATTAAAACAAACTCTTTGTTATATATATGGTGGATCCTCATGACATTTTTGCCCATATATATATATATACATGGGCAAAAATGTCATGAGGGATCCACCCGATCCTAGATTTTAAAAAAGTAAAACGGAGACAGAGTAGATCAGGACACTCGTGGTTGGACTCGAAAGTGGACGTTATTTTGTTCTTCTCGTCTTTTGTCCTTTTAAATCCTATATACGACTATATATATATATTCTTACATAATAACATACAAATTTTTATATAGTACAGCCTTTATATATATTACAGTTTACTTTTCATATTTATTAATATTATTTTTTAATGATAAAAAGTATCAGAACAAATCATTTTAAATTTATTTTGTGAATTACAGTATAAGAAAAGTGATACATTCACAGTTTGCCTCAGATAATCGGTGGTCTGCTGTAGTAATAATTTATTTATTAAGTAAATTATAAGATCGAATTAAGATATTAGACAAAAGAAAAAATTACAGTATACAAATATGTAATAAGTTAATAAGCTATATATTTTATGTGTGTGTGTGTGTGTGTTATGTATGTATTAGATAATAGATATTAAAGCTGATGAAATAATAATATTTATGTTTCTGTCTTTTATCGAGGTGCTAAAATATAATTATGAAAGACTGTGTATATGTGTGTATACTATACACTTTCGTAAAGTTATATAATCTTATTTATTACATTATTATATATTAAATCTTATGCTTTGTATTAATTCGATCTGGTAATTTATTTTATAAATAGATTGTCATTAATTAAAATTTGATGTAAATTGTAATATAAATTGATATTATATATATACAATTTTAAGCAACTTTTATTAAATCATACTTATTTCTCTTAAATAAGTTTACATTACTATACATTACATTACATTACTATATTGAGGCTTTATAATAAAATTTTAATCTTCAGTACATCCTAAAAACCAAATGTATTGATTATTTAAAAATTTTTCGAAATCCATAAAAAATTACTAATTAATGCAAATTAATACAAAATTAAAAATTTCTAATAAACATCTATTTTTAGTATATTAAATATGGTACTGTATTTTATATATTTTAATTGTTTATTTTAAATTAAAAACTATTGCTGTTATTACTGAAAGCTTGAAAAGTTTTGCTGTTTGTATTTGACAAAATATTTTTATCAATATCTTTTAGAAAAATCAAAAAACAAACAAACATATAAATATTTGATATTTCCTCTTTCAAAATTGTCGCATCTTTTTCAAAAACTTTATTTCACTTTTTACTCGCAAATCCACTTAAATTTTGAATTACATCCATTTTAAAATATTAGAAACATAAGTTATTTATTAAAAATAAGTTTATTTTTATAAATAATAAAATCACACCGAATTTTCATTTGTTACACTTTATAAATTATTAAAACAGTTTTCTCTGAATATAACATAAAAATTATACATATCAATAAATGATATAACTAATCTCATTAATTTTATCATCATTATAAAATCATTTCATCATTTATTAAATCGTTTAATCTTATTAATTTCATCATTTATTATTTTTCTAAAGTAAAAAAAACTCGTATAGAATGTAGCTAATAATTTTTCTTCAATTAAAAACATTTTATCCATTATCGTTTACGGAGAAGAAAAAAAGGAGCAGTTCAGAAGACACATTTTTAAAATTTAGTTCTAACATTTTTGATACTTGTAAAAGACAAAGCGAGGAAGTCCAATATAAAAAATAATAGAGCTAATCGGACAGAAGACGACAAATGCTTTAGACATACCAAAGATTTGAAATAGTAAAGTCACAAAATATTGTTAAATTTCAAAGATGGCATTGTATTTTCGCTGTTTGATGTGTCTGCGCCAACTGTTTTCTAGTGAGATCTATTGTTCCGATAGAAAGTGGGTAACTATCTTTTACTTTTGACCATCATATTTCACAGAACTCACAGTTGTCTAGGTGATAAGTGAACCAAGCGATATTACTGACAGGATGGTTTTTGTCATCTTCATATCTGCCCTTGATAGTTTGTCATGTTGTGCTTTTATTGTTTTTTATCCTTCTATTTTAACGACAAAAGGAGTTCTGGATTGTTTCTTCAATACTAGAAAAGGCTTACTTTACTCAGTATTTTTCATTCTTTATGAACAAGTTGTTTATCAAATAAATAGTCCTCAAAATTTAACGAAAAGTAACAAAACTAAAGCATCTTTTTTTAACATTGTTAAAAATTCAAAACTACAAAAATTTATTTGAATTTTTTATAAGTAGTTTTTAATAATTAAATTAATTTTTAATAAAAACTTTTAATAAATTACGTTTTTAAATTTTTATCTACTTAAATTATTTAATATCAATATCAAATTTTTATTTATTTATTTACTCATCCTTAATCCAAATTATAAAATGAATTTTTTTATTGTATTTAATTCATTATTTATTTTACAGTACACTTTTAAAAATTATAATTAAAATATAAATAATAAATAATTTTTTAAATAAAAAATGATGTTTATATTTATTAATATTTGCTTTTACATTTTTAATGTAATAATTATTATCCAAAAATAATGTTTTAATGTTATTATATTAATTATTAAAATTAGTATATATTGTTAACGTATTAATTAACCTTTCTAGAAATTTGTAAATTTCGGTCAAACCTCTGCGCAATGGCCATTAACGAAAACATAAAAAAAGCATGGTCATTGTTCATAGATTCGACTGTATTTTATTTAATTTTTTAAATTATTTGAAATATTTAATTTAAATTTTGTTTTAGGCAAGATGTTTTTCTTTTAACGAGTGCTCCTGATTTAAATGTTTAATGATAATTTAATTGTTAATTTGTATTTAATTTATTTTTCCTCTAAGAATTCGGATGTTATATTTATGTATTTTCAATGTTGTTTATGATAATAATTAAGATATGTTAATAGTTAACAGTAATTAATTTCACTCATGCTGTTATATAATCTTAAATTATTTATGTTTGTTATATTAACTAAATTGCATATATGTAAATAAATATAAAATTAATATATTAAATTGTTAATAATTATCTTTTATAGAATAATATATTATAAAATGTTAACTGGTTAAATGTTCTTATATACATAATAAAAACAGAAATTGTTATAAAAATCATTATACTTTTTACCCATTGTAGTTTCTACAAATATTGCGAAAGGTAAGTTAATATAAAAAATAACTATGATAGAACTTTTAAAAAAGTAAAAGTTTTTTTTTTAAATCTAACATAAAATAGGATAATCAATAAGAGAAATAGGAAAGATCCAAATCAATCTAATTACTGGAAGAAGTAATTGATTATTAGAATTAATAGGAAAAAGTTTAGTTTGGAAAATCCTAAGAGTATTTTTTGAACTGTTTTTTTTTGCAAGATAATGTTTTTATGTAAAAATTCTTAGATTTCTAAAGATATTCTTGTGGGAAATTTTCAGTAGGATGTTTTGTATCAAGCGTGAGAGATTGAATTTTAGAAAGCTTCTTAATCTTTTTGTTTTGAATACTATTTTTAATAATAAATTACAATGAACTCTTTCGTCAACAAAAGAATTTCTACAAATTCAAATGTTTTCAAGATTTTATCAGCACAAAGAAAAAACTTGTAACAACTAATATCAGAATTTTTATTGTTAAAGATAAATAAAATTTTTATTGAGGACGTGTACAATGTATTTTTAAAAGTTTATACTCATGTATATATATANATTTTAAAATTATGCAAATTTACAATTCGATCAAAGTTTTTTTATTTATTTTAAGAATGTATTCGAATTTTAACAATGAACAGCTGATAATTTGAAATATTGAATATTAACAATTCGAAAATAATTGAAAAAAGTAACTAATAAATATTTATTTTGAATTTTAAAGTCATTTCGATGAGAATTTACTTTACTACGTTGCCTTATCTCGAAGAGAAGAAAATTTATTTTCTAATGGTTAGAAAATAATTTTAAATAAATTATCTATAAAATGGCAATTGTAATGATCGGATTAGAATCTATTAAGAGAGAATTATGTAATTTGCTTCATTTTATCGTATTAGTTTTGAAGCGAAAAAGAATATTAACAAATCTAAAACATACTTCTACTTAATAAATGTTAATAATTTGAATAATTTGGCAATAATTCTACTTTTCTACAACTAGTTATGAAATGAATTTAATAAAAATTTTATGAATGGAGAATAAAGAGCATTTAAGAGAAGATAATCAACTTGTAAATTTAATTCTCGGGCGGTTTTAATTTGTGGTACACGAAAGTCAATGTAGATTAAATGCTAACATAATAAACGGATATTGATTAAGTTGATGAATTGTTTCTTCAGATAGTAAAAGGAATTACGATAAATAATAATTATTTTAAGACATGAGACATTCCTAATTTTCACTCTTAAGTCATGAAATATTAATTAGATATTACAGTATATAGGTTTATTGATTTGTAATTTCAAGATTAAAAAAAATTATCTTTAAGCGTATGCATATTCATGAAATTTTATTTTGATTCAGTTTTAATACGATTAATATTGTATTTATTACAGGACAGAATAAACACTTTAATACTATATACTGCAGTACACAATATACATCATTTTACTTCAATAATGTAAGACTTCTTTAAAGTGCAAAGTTATTTCTATTTTATTTTCAAATGATTTCATTTTATTATAGAAATTTTACGTGAAAATTTATAAAATGTTTGAAATAACAAGAAAAATTTCATATGCCTATGTATAAACCAAATTTGATTTCAGATGTTTTTCAAAATTTCTCAATAAAACTAACTTTTTATCGATATGTGTTGTTTCCACAGTTTACTGAAATCAGAAACATTAACAAGTTTATTTTCGAAACTATTGTGCGCCCGAAGTTGAAACAATAAAAAGTGCATGTCGATGCGGCTTATACGTAAAGTAGGATGCATTGATAGAAAAGCGGATGTCAAGAGATAAACGCGACGAACATTTTCAACAAATAAACTGTAGTTTTACCCTTTAACATCCATCCTCTTCTCTGTCAATGTTACTTATTTTACAAGAAGTTGCACGAATATATTTTTTATCTTCTGAAAATCGGGTACAGAAGAATTCTGAAATCAACCTTTTAATGTTTTTTAGTTTCAATTGATGATGTTTACAACTTTTTTATCAAAAAAATTCAGCTTTTATTAGAAAAGTTAAAAGTTAAAAACTGTTTACTTTATTTTGTTTATTAATAGCTTTAACTTTTATAAAATTTAACATAACATAAAATTCTATAAAAGAATAAAAAAAATAAAAGTATACCGAAATACTATTCGTCGAATTTAAACGAATGATCTTACATAAGTAATATGATAACTTCTTAAAAACTTGTTTGAATGTTTTATAAAAATATTATTTTTACATGTCGACATTATCATAAATCGATAAAATTTAAAGTCTGACACATTAATAATTTAATCACCTACTGAAGATACACCATTTATTGCAATCACTTATATATAAATTTATTTGTATAAATAAATTTAAATCAAAGAGAAAAACTTAAATATTTATGAATTCTTTATTAAATCTAATAATTTATTGAGTAATCTATATTTTTTGAGATACTTTATTTTTTTATTATTTTTTAAGTTTAAAAGTACCATTTCAAATCTCTTGTTAGAAAGGTAATATTTTTATTTGACACTTTTTCTTCGGTTTATTCTTCCACAACAATGTCCAGTTATCGGAAAACTACCAGTTACAAAAAAGGAAAAAAATAATATAGATCACTACATCACCTTTATACATCAAAGGTCATCTCAACATCTGTGTTCTCGTTTCGCAATATATTTATTGAATATCATATATACTGTAGTAGCATTAATAAACTATTTATACATGCTATATTTATAAATATTCCATTCATAAAACATCTTAATTATATATTAAATAGGTGCACTTTTGAAAAATTTATTTAATTTTAAAATTTATTTTATAAATATTTAATAACAATCGTGTGTATATGTGTACATATTTAATAGAGTTGTTTACATTTAATTCTTAAAAAATTTTAAGTCAAAAACTTAAAAAATTTATATAATAGAAAATTTAAATTTTTCTGTTATGTTATTTTCAATTTTTAATAAAATATTTACATTCTTTATTTATCGGCATTGTCTATAATTTGAAGCTAATGTTTTATTTAAAATATGTTTTGTTTTGTACTTTAAAATATTATTTAAAGCAATTACAATTTTATATTAATGAATTTTTTGTCAAAAATGCTATTAGGAAATGTATATTTTTGACATTATTTTTGTTTTATTTAAATATTTTAATAATTGTTTTTCTTTTAAAATTATTTTATTTAGTAACTCAAATCATATTATAAGTGAATAAAAGTAAAATCATCATTTAGATTAACAAAATTGATTAAATTTACAATATAATAAAATTTGTTACATTAAAATAGAATATTTATTATTACAAATCGAAAAAAATTTACAATAAAACCTTAATATATAATATAACAATTTTTTAAAAACTAATATATTTTTAAGAAATTCAGTAGAGTATTAATTGTCTTATTTATAGTTTTTAAGATACAATTTTTCAACATGAAAGTGATAAATTATATATTTATTAATAATACATATTTGATTGGCATGCCTATGTTTAATTTTTAAATTAATAATAATTTATTAAAATCGATGGAATCTTCTTTAATCAGTACAATATTTTATTAATATTTAAACAAAAATTTTAAGCAGATAATCTATCTTCTTCAGATTCAAAAACACAAAATTCAATCTAATTTACGTACAAAAAGAACTAAAACACCAATTTTTCTATTATTAAACTGGATATATTATAGAAAAAAATAAATAATTCAAATTTCAATAATTTGAAACCAATTCAAAATAAATTTAAGAAGAAAAGATAAAATTATAAGTGTGGATCTATTAATATTAATTTTTACTATAGTTCTGTTTTAATTTTATTGAAATACTTTCTAGCTGTCAAGCATTTTTTACCATCTTTCAGTTCACGTAACCTTTTTGATAATCTTTGTATAAATTTCAATAGATTATATTACTTTGCCGATAACAGAATCGTCAATCTGATTTAGCAAGTCAGTTTCTCGCATATCTACTTACATCCTATTTGCAGAATATGATAGCTTATATATATATATATTCGTTCTGCATTCACTTTTCTGATAATCTAAGCTATATTACGAGTCTTCTTGTTACAGCTATATAAGTATATAGCTATATGTTGTATTGATATTATCATCAAAGGATATGAATATTTATTCTAAAAGCAATGCGTGCCAGTTTTGCGAATAAATATTAGCAAAAGTTTTGATTATGACTAATATTTTTGTTGTTTATCACGCTGTCTACTTTATTCAGTCATTAGTAATGTAAAATAGAAACTAAGTAGCAAAATTTTTATGCATAAATTTTTAAATATAACATATATAAATATTTCTAACAATTATTTTATAAAGATGATAAATTATTAAATTTTATAGTTTCAAAAATTTGTATATTAACATAATAAACTTGATATATTTCTGAAAAATTCACCAATCTTACTTCTTACCTGTTTTAATGTTGAGATTTTCTTTTAACTTCTATATAATCTAATACTTATAATGCCTCTAATGTTCTTGAAAATAAGATTATCGCCATTAACTTATTGTATAAATATAAAATATAACATTTTTTAGTAGAAAATTGTTTTAATAAATAGAAATATAGTCTGTAATTTCAAAAACATAAATTATAATGCTGTATGCCAAATTTCTAAAACGCTAATATACAGTTTCTATTTTTATTGTTGCCCATTAAAAATAGTGCAAGGATTTCCTAGAAATATTATGAAGTAAAATTTTCTGTAACTTATCAGTTATTTCGCCAAATAAATTGTTTTAAAATTATACACTATTACATAATTGATTTTTAAATAAAATAATATGTAATTCATAATGTATAATGTATGTATTTTATGGTAACATGCTAAACTCCCCTTTTCAACTAAACAATTTTGTTTTTCTTTAAGAAGAGTGTCTTCACTCAAACATTCCATGTAGTGAGTCAATCAATCAATCAATCTTTATTAAACATATGTGGTACATACATTCTCGGTTCCGCATAGCATAGCCGAGATAAATACAACATGAATGATGATTACATAGATTACATAATGATAAATTTTTACAATAACAATGAATGTAGTGAGTCAATGAAAATGCATATTCGTATTATAATATATTTCAAATTTACTTTACTATATTAATATCTTGAGTGTCAAATACTTCAGAAAGGTGGCCGAAGAGGTGAAAGTGCCAGATTGCCAGATTGTCGCTCTGGGGATCCGAGTTCGTGTCCAGATTGGAACTTCATTTCATGGATGATTTGTTCCGAATATATCGGGACTCTCTAATCTGGCTATCCTCATTATGGGCTTGGTCGAATCCATGATGGATTGGAAAAAAGACTCTGACCCTGCAAGACGAAAATGATTAATTTAATAAATCATCTAATGGTATTTCATTATGAAATTTTCAATAAACTGTTTATGTTAAAAATCTAGATAATGGTAATGAGTTAACTCCTTGTAACCAATACTAAATTATTTTCGTGACTAGGTCGAACTGCTTACGAAAAACATAAAAATGTTTGATTGTTGATTTCAAACTGCTCATAAAAAGTAAATGTCGATCCAAAAGAATTTAATCAAATTCAGTAGCTATTATCAAATCTGTATATAGTTTATCATAATTTTGAAAATAATGTTAAATTTTATGAAAATCCATGAGAAATATTTCTATCTGTGCAGTCTAGAATAAAGTCGTTTTTAATAAATGATAGACTCACTCATATTTTGATGATATTCTTGTGTCCGGCATATGATAATTACCATTTCTGAAAATCAAGATTTTAACACTTTGTCATAATTTTGAAATAGTTAATTGTTTTCTTCAAACTCAAGCTTACAGACAAATGCTAATAACTATTCTTAAATTAGTTACACATTCGTCTTTAGTTAATTCACTAGTTCTCATAATAGTACAGTACTTATTTCTATTATAGATCTAATTCGTTGTAGAAAATTACAGGGAATTGTAATCTCAAACTAATTGATATAACTCGTATAATTTACTTAGTTACAATTCTCTATAATTTTCTACACTGAATTAAAGAGATAAAATTCAAATTTATTTAGTTTACGATAACAAGCAACATTGCATGTTTAAATAACTGTATAAGTCTAAAATCTATATTCAATAGAGATCGTATTGTTTATTACTTTTATGAATTAAGTGAGACTATACCCGATAAGGCAATATGCCAATTATTTTAAAATCTCTTTAGACAGTTTACTGAAAGGTTTGCATAAAATCAAGATATTTCTTAATGAATCTCTACACATGAACGGAAAATATTTTTCAGCTTACAGTACTTTTTTATTATTTGTTTATTACAGAATAACACAATGAGATTATATTTAATATTCTAGACTTTTAGATTTTATGTAATTATTTTTATTTTCTCTCATTTCTCTTGAAAAGCTTTTTTTATCGTCTTCTATAGTGACAGTATATATATATATATATGTTCTATATAAATAGACATGACTGTATAACTAATAATAAAAAATTTGTTATGAAGCAAGATATAAATAATTTAAAATACTAAAATTAATAAAATAATAATATGAATGAAACAAAGTAGAAAATAGAAGAATAAAAAATTGTATACTTTTGATGTTTTATTTATTTAAAAAAACATGAAAATTAAAGAAATATCATTTGTTTTTTCAATAAATGGGAGTTGTATCAACTTTTAGTGTAATACAAGTTATCAAATAATAGTACATAAAGTTAATACTTTAAGTTAAATATGGATGATGGACATCCAGAATAATTAATAGTTTATAATCTAACAGAGATAAAATGTAGAATTTTGAAGCTTATCTGAGTCGTGACGGATGAGGAAATTTTGAACTGAAAGTTTTAGCAGTAGAAAGGAGATTATTAAATATAATAAAAGTTTACAAACAACTGTAGATCCGAAAATAATATTCGATTTAAAAGTATAAAATTTTGTTTTAACTGATTTGATTTTTAAAATTTTAATAAAATAAAGGCTTATAAATAAGTTATAACAATTGAAAATAAAATTCAGATTCATAAATGTAACCCAAAAATCAGTTAACACAGATATGCTTAGGCCTATTTAAAAGTTAGCAATTTTAAAATAAATTATAAAAAATATATATCTCGGTTAACTGACTTTTGATCCATCTATTAATAGCATAATAAAATATACCGTACAAATTTATCCAGTTTCGACATTATATTTTATAAATAAATCTCGATTAAATTCTAATTTACTGATAATATTTACACTAGAAGAGTGGAATGATCCGATTAAAAATGATTACTTTCCTTCATGACTATTCAGTTTATCAGTAATTTTGACAAGTCTTTTTAATTATTGTTTTTGATTGTAGCCTTTAATTATTGATACGTTTACTTTGAACTGTTTTTAAACCCCAATTTAAAAGGTAAATTTAGTGAATTATTAATTCAGTAATCATACATTTACAAGGTTAGCATTACTTGTTGAATTCTTTTTATTAAGAAATTTAAATAATTTTTTGAATAACTTAAATTACAGTTGTTAAATTATAGAAAATGTTTCACCTTACATATTCGAAGTAATGAATAATCAAAGCGATTAATAAATTCTAAATTTATTTTAAACATTTATTAAATCTTAAAACAAAATTATAAACTTTTACCTTAAATTTTCCCAAACCATTTAGAATTTAATGATTTTATCATTTTATTATTTATTATTAATACAAGTAAACTTATACTCCTTACAATACTTAAAAATAAATTAAAAGATTAAAGAGATTAAGAATAATTAATTTAAACTGAGTTTAGATTAATAATTTATATATTAAGAATTCAATCCCAGAAGTTTTGAGTTATATCTACTACTTTCTGTAGCTTACATTCAATTCATCTTTACTAATTAAATATAAAGTTGAATTTCAAGAATAGGGAATTCCTGAATTGCAAAATAGATAACATAGAATATTAAATATAAATGCATTGCAGTTCACAAACTTGTAAAGTAGGCATTACAAATATATTCTGGAAATGATGAGTTCTATTATATTATCAATAAGTGAACAGCAAAAATAAAATAAAGGATTAATTCCAAGCATATTGTTTTTCTAAACTGCTTGATTTATTTATTTTTACTCTTTCCGTCTTCTGGGCAATAACAGGGTGTTTTTTAGGTTCATCGTGGGTTCAAAAAGGCTTTGACATATCCAAAACGCACCAGCACTAAAAAATTCCCGGAGTTTTTGACTCGTCAAAATTCTATTCCGGATTCTCAGAGCAGTACGCTAATGCTTAACCGCCTCTGTCATCCGGCTGCAACCATTGTATGACTAGAATCTAGAGCACCATTATTTTTAATGAAATAAATTTTTTTCTCATTTTTATAAATGATTTTTATTGTGAAGGTCCTTATTTACAGACCAATTTTCTATTTAATTTATATTGTTATATTTTAATAACAAAAAAATTCTTTATCATCAAAAACTCTTTTAAATTTAAAAAATAAACATATATAAAATGACAAATTATATAAGTTATTTAAAATATTTAATTTTAAATCGATAACTGATATTTTCCTTAAATATAGCTTAAGTTTAATCATGATTTCTCTCATTTTTATTCTTATAAGTTAATTTATCAGTTAATACAGACGAAATTTATCATTATAATTTTTATTAAATTACTATTCAATAAATTAATTAAATTTTTACAAAAGTTTTATTATATTAACAGTTAAATAGAAATAAATAAATAATGAAATAAATATTTTTATTTAAATAACCAAAATTAAATTAGCGTATTTTCATTTTTTTATTATTCTATTAGGTTTTTTTTTTTATTATTAGTTCAAATTTATAATCGCTACTTGATTGTTCTGGAAGACAGTTCATTTATTATTTTTAATTTTTTAATTTCTAATATAATGCATATACTGTATTTTTATTTTTAAAAGAATTTAATCAATGAATATATTAAATTTAACAATATTAAATCAGAGAAAAAAAATGATTTTTGCAATTGTTATTAGAGTATTTAATAAGTGCTTGTCTGTAGTTTATTTTGAGGAATAAAGAAACAATATAAAAAATCTATTTGATAAAATACAATGAATTCTCTTAATTTTAAAGATCTAGAGTTTGTTTTTATTTTATTAACATAGATGTAGTACTTTATTGAAATATTTAAGAGTAAAATATTCATTGAAAACTCATCAGTTACACATGTTGTCTGTAAGAATTAACATTAACTTGATTAATAAATTTAATATTTAAGAAGATAGGGATTAAAAATATAGTGATTCCTTGAAGAATTTGATAAGTTATTTGTTATTTTATGAATCTGCATCATTTAAAGCTTTTCCAAAATTTGCACTCTGACATTTGTGAAAAAGAGATAAAATAGAAAACATTTTTATTTATTCAGTGTTATTTTAATTTGTAAACATTTTTATTTTCTTGGTTAATACACAATCTTTACAATATTCCATACGCTTTTTATACTTCTATTGTTGTTTCAGTAATTTGATTTTACATGTTTTTTAATTAAATAAAAATTATTTAATATAACAGTAACATATTTAACATTGAATATTTTAAATTAATTAGAATTAGTGAATAATTTCTTTAAACAAATAAAAATAACTTGAAAGAAGATAAACAATTACATACGTTAGACAATACATTACCAAAATGCTGTATCTTTTCAGAAATGAACAACCAAACATATAACAATAAGAACAAACTTTAGTAAATAATAACTGTCAATACAAAATAATCGAGGTAACCTGAGTAGTAATAAAAAACTGAGTAGCACTGTCGACAATTTGACGACCCAAAATATAGTTACAGTATACTATATTTGATATACAAATAAAACGCTAGTGTATGTTTATAAATGTAACATTATACATATTTCTAGAACCATAAATAATGTCTAAAAAGAGTGACATGATTTTATTACAGAAACGACAAAGCGATTTAAAACAGAAAAAGAAATGAGAAAGCGAGTAACTTATGTTTTAAAATTTTGTTTTTTCGTCAAAAATAGAATGTATTTTAACAAAATAATGAAATAATAAATATATAACTTTGAATTAACGTCTATTCACACAGTTAAAGTAAATATTGTTGTATTTGAGATGATCATTATTAATTGCAAAGTAGGTTAATTTAAATTTTTATTACTTGAAATGCTATATACATTTAAGTCTTTAGTTATAGATTTTCCTGTATCTATTCTTCGGATAATTTAATTTGTAAAATTATTTGTCATTAGATTATTTTTTGAAAAATAACAAATTTAGAATTAACATTTATTACACAAAAAAAATCACCTCTTTATCTTCTCGTTCAGAACCAGGTGCTTTAGGATACTGAGGCAAAGAGTCACCTGAATGATTTGTTGATGAACTATATGAACGAGGACGACTTATTGGTGTTGGCAGTGGATGACTGGATGTTGAATAAATATCCATCTCTCTAGTATTCTAAATATAATATTTATTTTAAAAATTATACAAAGCTTGCACCTTTTTTTTTTACAGTACAAATATATATATTCAAAAATCAAACCTGTGAATTAGATACTGAATGCATATGATAATCTTGATTTGTTTGTTGTTGATCTTTATTTTGAGAATTATCTTTATTTGATTCCTGCAATTAATTAGAAAAATATATAAACATACATACTTATGATGGTAACATTAAATAAAATATGTAAAGCTCCAAACTTTTATTTTACACATCTTCCAATAGATTATAACAGGGGTGAGCAAGCAAGAATTCAGTGGGAGCCAAAATGTAGGTTTTGCAAAATNAACTTCAAAAAAATAAACAGCTATGGTATAATAAATTGCAAACTATCTTCAACTCTTTTGGAATATCAGTACTACTATTTCAAGACAATATTCAAGATTGGAAAACAGGTTACTCATTACTTTTGGAATCAGCTATAGCACATTCTATAAACAAAGTTCAGTACTCTCTTCATAGTAGTAAATATCATTCGTGGTACTTGGATATATTTGAAATACCATCAGTTCAGCCATATATGTTGTATTCGGTAAATTTGAATGTAAAACGACTTATAATACAACTTCGCTTAAATAAATATTCGCTGTATATTAACAACACTTATATAAGCTTATTAACAAAATGTTTTTCATGTAATTCCGACGACTTAACACCTTATCAATTGATATTAAAATGTCCAAAACTAAATGAAATTCGTGAACACTAAGACATAAATCGAATTTATAAAGGCAACTCGCTAATAGAATTGTTAAAAAAACTTTAACAAGATGAGTAAAAAAGATTTATATAATATTTATAACTATTTTTGTAAAGTAATAGATATTTATAAAAACAAAACAAATTAATACAAATGAAGTGTTTCAAAATTAAAGAATATGTAAATGTATTCGTGAAAATTAAGTGTAAATTTAAAAACAAAAAGTATTGTAAGTAAAAACAAGTAAACATGTAACTGCAACCCCCTTGTAATAGGGAAGAAATTCTCAATAGACAATAAATGATGATGATGATGATGATATAAGTAAAAGACAAAAAATTTAATTATAATATACAATCATTGAGAAAATGCTATGCACTAAGGAAATGTTGAAATCGAAGGAAACTTTATTAGTATGAACATAATGACTATGGTAAGAAGTGATTACAATATCATAGCAGATGGACAAATTCTTATAGATTAACGGAACCTTTACTATTTTGTAATGACTGCTTCTTGCCTCGATACCTAAGGCGAGTACAGTCGGGCATGGACGCATACAGGCACCACATGCCATTCTGAGAGAGATTTGCCCACAGACGTTGTAATTGTATCTCCAGATTTCTCGCACTCGTAGATGGCCTAATCTGGTTTTTATCTGATCCCATAAATCCTTAATGGGTGAGAAATCTGAAGATCGTGCAGACCAAGTAAGCGTGACAATGTGACGGTTACATTCCTGGGAAATCCCAGCTGTATGCGGTCGAGCGTTATCTTGCTGGAAAATACAGCCCAGCCATGAAAAGCAACACACAATTTATAGAATTTACTGAACGTACTGCTGTGCAGTCATTGTTCCTCCACCACTACTAGAAAAGGATCGACTGTCATACGAGATGGCTTCCCAGACTAGCAGAACAGTAAAGACAGAATTGAAGTTACTCACCAATGGTCTTCTACACTTACCCGGCGGTCGTCTGTTTCCAAATAAAATCGGAATTTGTGTCTGAACACGATATGCTGTCAGCATATTGTGTTCAACCACAAATTCCACAAATTCAGTCAATCCATAACAGTCCATGCTTTTGTCATGGCACTACCATTGCAAACAAAGCCGACGATATTAGCCGATAATGTCAAGACGAAGAGCCGTCCCCGTGCATACAGTTTGCCTCTGTTAGTCGCTGTTCAAAGTAGGAAGAGACAGAGTCCTGTAGCGAAGCTTTTACTATCTTTGGATGTCAACAAAGATGCCGTTGCAGCTGTTTGTGCTTGTCTGACGATCAGACAATCATCTCTTCTGGTGGTCTGTTTGGGCTATCCAGAGCGTTTACTCCGGGCCTGTCTGCCCTCGTGTATACACTACCCAAACACTTCCTCGCAGTTAGGACAGAATAACCCAGGCGAGAAACTCGATGAAACGACTATTCGCAGCCAAAGATACGCCATTTGTCAAACTCCGTCAACTGTGCATAATGTCTTTGACAACGTCGTGCAGGCATGCCTGATATTCGAAAATCATAAAGTAATAGGTACAGGTACAGTACATTCTTGACGGCCAATATCCGAGGCAGTTAAGGTGTCAGTATCATTCTGGAGGACTGAATCCGAGCAAACAACCACAAGAATGTTTCGTTGTGAGTAAATCGCGGATATGTTGGGTCTCATCCGGTTGCTTCATTACGGGCCTGACCGAATTCATGATAGGTCTAGAAAAACGGGCCTATTAGTGTCCATAGGATAAAAAGAGTCAAAACAGAAAAAAAACAGGTATATTGAATATTCTAAACGCAATGAATATCTGCACGCTTTTTACAGAATACTGTGATTTCGATTTTAACGCACTTTGGTATGTCGAATATTACAGCAATTAGACAGTTCTNAAAAAATAAATAATTCAAATTTCAATAATTTGAAACCAATTCAAAATAAATTTAAGAAGAAAAGATAAAATTATAAGTGTGGATCTATTAATATTAATTTTTACTATAGTTCTGTTTTAATTTTATTGAAATAATTTCTAGCTGTCAAGCATTTTTTACCATCTTTCAGTTCACGTAACCTTTTTGATAATCTTTGTATAAATTTCAATAGATTATATTACTTTGCCGATAACAGAATCGTCAATCTGATTTAGCAAGTCAGTTTCTCGCATATCTACTTACATCCTATTTGCAGAATATGATAGCTTATATATATATATATTCGTTCTGCATTCACTTTTCTGATAATCTAAGCTATATTACGAGTCTTCTTGTTACAGCTATATAAGTATATAGCTATATGTTGTATTGATATTATCATCAAAGGATATGAATATTTATTCTAAAAGCAATGCGTGCCAGTTTTGCGAATAAATATTAGCAAAAGTTTTGATTATGACTAATATTTTTGTTGTTTATCACGCTGTCTACTTTATTCAGTCATTAGTAATGTAAAATAGAAACTAAGTAGCAAAATTTTTATGCATAAATTTTTAAATATAACATATATAAATATTTCTAACAATTATTTTATAAAGATGATAAATTATTAAATTTTATAGTTTCAAAAATTTGTATATTAACATAATAAACTTGATATATTTCTGAAAAATTCACCAATCTTACTTCTTACCTGTTTTAATGTTGAGATTTTCTTTTAACTTCTATATAATCTAATACTTATAATGCCTCTAATGTTCTTGAAAATAAGATTATCGCCATTAACTTATTGTATAAATATAAAATATAACATTTTTTAGTAGAAAATTGTTTTAATAAATAGAAATATAGTCTGTAATTTCAAAAACATAAATTATAATGCTGTATGCCAAATTTCTAAAACGCTAATATACAGTTTCTATTTTTATTGTTGCCCATTAAAAATAGTGCAAGGATTTCCTAGAAATATTATGAAGTAAAATTTTCTGTAACTTATCAGTTATTTCGCCAAATAAATTGTTTTAAAATTATACACTATTACATAATTGATTTTTAAATAAAATAATATGTAATTCATAATGTATAATGTATGTATTTTATGGTAACATGCTAAACTCCCCTTTTCAACTAAACAATTTTGTTTTTCTTTAAGAAGAGTGTCTTCACTCAAACATTCCATGTAGTGAGTCAATCAATCAATCAATCTTTATTAAACATATGTGGTACATACATTCTCGGTTCCGCATAGCATAGCCGAGATAAATACAACATGAATGATGATTACATAGATTACATAATGATAAATTTTTACAATAACAATGAATGTAGTGAGTCAATGAAAATGCATATTCGTATTATAATATATTTCAAATTTACTTTACTATATTAATATCTTGAGTGTCAAATACTTCAGAAAGGTGGCCGAAGAGGTGAAAGTGCCAGATTGCCAGATTGTCGCTCTGGGGATCCGAGTTCGTGTCCAGATTGGAACTTCATTTCATGGATGATTTGTTCCGAATATATCGGGACTCTCTAATCTGGCTATCCTCATTATGGGCTTGGTCGAATCCATGATGGATTGGAAAAAAGACTCTGACCCTGCAAGACGAAAATGATTAATTTAATAAATCATCTAATGGTATTTCATTATGAAATTTTCAATAAACTGTTTATGTTAAAAATCTAAATAATGGTAATGAGTTAACTCCTTGTAACCAATACTAAATTATTTTCGTGACTAGGTCGAACTGCTTACGAAAAACATAAAAATGTTTGATTGTTGATTTCAAACTGCTCATAAAAAGTAAATGTCGATCCAAAAGAATTTAATCAAATTCAATAGCTATTATCAAATCTGTATATAGTTTATCATAATTTTGAAAATAATGTTAAATTTTATGAAAATCCATGAGAAATATTTCTATCTGTGCAGTCTAGAATAAAGTCGTTTTTAATAAATGATAGACTCACTCATATTTTGATGATATTCTTGTGTCCGGCATATGATAATTACCATTTCTGAAAATCAAGATTTTAACACTTTGTCATAATTTTGAAATAGTTAATTGTTTTCTTCAAACTCAAGCTTACAGACAAATGCTAATAACTATTCTTAAATTAGTTACACATTCGTCTTTAGTTAATTCACTAGTTCTCATAATAGTACAGTACTTATTTCTATTATAGATCTAATTCGTTGTAGAAAATTACAGGGAATTGTAATCTCAAACTAATTGATATAACTCGTATAATTTACTTAGTTACAATTCTCTATAATTTTCTACACTGAATTAAAGAGATAAAATTCAAATTTATTTAGTTTACGATAACAAGCAACATTGCATGTTTAAATAACTGTATAAGTCTAAAATCTATATTCAATAGAGATCGTATTGTTTATTACTTTTATGAATTAAGTGAGACTATACCCGATAAGGCAATATGCCAATATTTTAAAATCTCTTTAGACAGTTTACTGAAAGGTTTGCATAAAATCAAGATATTTCTTAATGAATCTCTACACATGAACGGAAAATATTTTTCAGCTTACAGTACTTTTTTATTATTTGTTTATTACAGAATAACACAATGAGATTATATTTAATATTCTAGACTTTTAGATTTTATGTAATTATTTTTATTTTCTCTCATTTCTCTTGAAAAGCTTTTTTTATCGTCTTCTATAGTGACAGTATATATATATATATATGTTCTATATAAATAGACATGACTGTATAACTAATAATAAAAAATTTGTTATGAAGCAAGA
Organism: Centruroides sculpturatus; assembly: GCF_000671375.1. Taxonomy (NCBI): domain Eukaryota; kingdom Metazoa; phylum Arthropoda; class Arachnida; order Scorpiones; family Buthidae; genus Centruroides; species Centruroides sculpturatus. The sequence goes on along the minus strand of NW_019384790.1, from coordinate 110,487 downwards.
TATAAATAATTTAAAATACTAAAATTAATAAAATAATAATATGAATGAAACAAAGTAGAAAATAGAAGAATAAAAAATTGTATACTTTTGATGTTTTATTTATTTAAAAAAACATGAAAATTAAAGAAATATCATTTGTTTTTTCAATAAATGGGAGTTGTATCAACTTTTAGTGTAATACAAGTTATCAAATAATAGTACATAAAGTTAATACTTTAAGTTAAATATGGATGATGGACATCCAGAATAATTAATAGTTTATAATCTAACAGAGATAAAATGTAGAATTTTGAAGCTTATCTGAGTCGTGACGGATGAGGAAATTTTGAACTGAAAGTTTTAGCAGTAGAAAGGAGATTATTAAATATAATAAAAGTTTACAAACAACTGTAGATCCGAAAATAATATTCGATTTAAAAGTATAAAATTTTGTTTTAACTGATTTGATTTTTAAAATTTTAATAAAATAAAGGCTTATAAATAAGTTATAACAATTGAAAATAAAATTCAGATTCATAAATGTAACCCAAAAATCAGTTAACACAGATATGCTTAGGCCTATTTAAAAGTTAGCAATTTTAAAATAAATTATAAAAAATATATATCTCGGTTAACTGACTTTTGATCCATCTATTAATAGCATAATAAAATATACCGTACAAATTTATCCAGTTTCGACATTATATTTTATAAATAAATCTCGATTAAATTCTAATTTACTGATAATATTTACACTAGAAGAGTGGAATGATCCGATTAAAAATGATTACTTTCCTTCATGACTATTCAGTTTATCAGTAATTTTGACAAGTCTTTTTAATTATTGTTTTTGATTGTAGCCTTTAATTATTGATATGTTTACTTTGAACTGTTTTTAAACCCCAATTTAAAAGGTAAATTTAGTGAATTATTAATTCAGTAATCATACATTTACAAGGTTAGCATTACTTGTTGAATTCTTTTTATTAAGAAATTTAAATAATTTTTTGAATAACTTAAATTACAGTTGTTAAATTATAGAAAATGTTTCACCTTACATATTCGAAGTAATGAATAATCAAAGCGATTAATAAATTCTAAATTTATTTTAAACATTTATTAAATCTTAAAACAAAATTATAAACTTTTACCTTAAATTTTCCCAAACCATTTAGAATTTAATGATTTTATCATTTTATTATTTATTATTAATACAAGTAAACTTATACTCCTTACAATACTTAAAAATAAATTAAAAGATTAAAGAGATTAAGAATAATTAATTTAAACTGAGTTTAGATTAATAATTTATATATTAAGAATTCAATCCCAGAAGTTTTGAGTTATATCTACTACTTTCTGTAGCTTACATTCAATTCATCTTTACTAATTAAATATAAAGTTGAATTTCAAGAATAGGGAATTCCTGAATTGCAAAATAGATAACATAGAATATTAAATATAAATGCATTGCAGTTCACAAACTTGTAAAGTAGGCATTACAAATATATTCTGGAAATGATGAGTTCTATTATATTATCAATAAGTGAACAGCAAAAATAAAATAAAGGATTAATTCCAAGCATATTGTTTTTCTAAACTGCTTGATTTATTTATTTTTACTCTTTCCGTCTTCTGGGCAATAACAGGGTGTTTTTTAGGTTCATCGTGGGTTCAAAAAGGCTTTGACATATCCAAAACGCACCAGCACTAAAAAATTCCCGGAGTTTTTGACTCGTCAAAATTCTATTCCGGATTCTCAGAGCAGTACGCTAATGCTTAACCGCCTCTGTCATCCGGCTGCAACCATTGTATGACTAGAATCTAGAGCACCATTATTTTTAATGAAATAAATTTTTTTCTCATTTTTATAAATGATTTTTATTGTTAAGGTCCTTATTTATAAACCAATTTTCTATTTAATTTATATTGTTATATTTTAATAACAAAAAATTCTTTATTATCAAAAACTCTTTTAAATTTAAAAAAATAAACATATATAAAATTACAAATTATATAAGTTATTTAAAATATTTAAAAATG
>NW_019384790.1:100756-106202 GCF_000671375.1 Centruroides sculpturatus | reverse complement strand
ATAAAAAAATAAAACGTCACTAATAAATAACTTTTGCGTTAAATACGAACCGGATATTTTAACTAATCGCACATGGTTATTCCCGTTTATATTAAAACGAATCATTAAATTTTATTATAGACTCAAATTCAATTGTGATAACAATTTGATTACTTTATATCATGAAAATATCAGGCAAAGTAAACTTCAAAAAAATAAACAGCTATGGTATAATAAATTGCAAACTATCTTCAACTCTTTTGGAATATCAGTACTACTATTTCAAGACAATATTCAAGATTGGAAAACAGGTTACTCATTACTTTTGGAATCAGCTATAGCACATTCTATAAACAAAGTTCAGTACTCTCTTCATAGTAGTAAATATCATTCGTGGTACTTGGATATATTTGAAATACCATCAGTTCAGCCATATATGTTGTATTCGGTAAATTTGAATGTAAAACGACTTATAATACAACTTCGCTTAAATAAATATTCGCTGTATATTAACAACACTTATATAAGCTTATTAACAAAATGTTTTTCATGTAATTCCGACGACTTAACACCTTATCAATTGATATTAAAATGTCCAAAACTAAATGAAATTCGTGAACACTAAGACATAAATCGAATTTATAAAGGCAACTCGCTAATAGAATTGTTAAAAAAACTTTAACAAGATGAGTAAAAAAGATTTATATAATATTTATAACTATTTTTGTAAAGTAATAGATATTTATAAAAACAAAACAAATTAATACAAATGAAGTGTTTCAAAATTAAAGAATATGTAAATGTATTCGTGAAAATTAAGTGTAAATTTAAAAACAAAAAGTATTGTAAGTAAAAACAAGTAAACATGTAACTGCAACCCCCTTGTAATAGGGAAGAAATTCTCAATAGACAATAAATGATGATGATGATGATGATATAAGTAAAAGACAAAAAATTTAATTATAATATACAATCATTGAGAAAATGCTATGCACTAAGGAAATGTTGAAATCGAAGGAAACTTTATTAATATGAACATAATGACTATGGTAAGAAGTGATTACAATATCATAGCAGATGGACAAATTCTTATAGATTAACGGAACCTTTACTATTTTGTAATGACTGCTTCTTGCCTCGATACCTAAGGCGAGTACAGTCGGGCATGGACGCATACAGGCACCACATGCCATTCTGAGAGAGATTTGCCCACAGACGTTGTAATTGTATCTCCAGATTTCTCGCACTCGTAGATGGCCTAATCTGGTTTTTATCTGATCCCATAAATCCTTAATGGGTGAGAAATCTGAAGATCGTGCAGACCAAGTAAGCGTGACAATGTGACGGTTACATTCCTGGGAAATCCCAGCTGTATGCGGTCGAGCGTTATCTTGCTGGAAAATACAGCCCAGCCATGAAAAGCAACACACAATTTATAGAATTTACTGAACGTACTGCTGTGCAGTCATTGTTCCTCCACCACTACTAGAAAAGGATCGACTGTCATACGAGATGGCTTCCCAGACTAGCAGAACAGTAAAGACAGAATTGAAGTTACTCACCAATGGTCTTCTACACTTACCCGGCGGTCGTCTGTTTCCAAATAAAATCGGAATTTGTGTCTGAACACGATATGCTGTCAGCATATTGTGTTCAACCACAAATTCCACAAATTCAGTCAATCCATAACAGTCCATGCTTTTGTCATGGCACTACCATTGCAAACAAAGCCGACGATATTAGCCGATAATGTCAAGACGAAGAGCCGTCCCCGTGCATACAGTTTGCCTCTGTTAGTCGCTGTTCAAAGTAGGAAGAGACAGAGTCCTGTAGCGAAGCTTTTACTATCTTTGGATGTCAACAAAGATGCCGTTGCAGCTGTTTGTGCTTGTCTGACGATCAGACAATCATCTCTTCTGGTGGTCTGTTTGGGCTATCCAGAGCGTTTACTCCGGGCCTGTCTGCCCTCGTGTATACACTACCCAAACACTTCCTAGCAGTTAGGACAGAATAACCCAGGCGAGAAACTCGATGAAACGACTATTCGCAGCCAAAGATACGCCATTTGTCAAACTCCGTCAACTGTGCATAATGTCTTTGACAACGTCGTGCAGGCATGCCTGATATTCGAAAATCATAAAGTAATAGGTACAGGTACAGTACATTCTTGACGGCCAATATCCGAGGCAGTTAAGGTGTCAGTATCATTCTGGAGGACTGAATCCGAGCAAACAACCACAAGAATGTTTCGTTGTGAGTAAATCGCGGATATGTTGGGTCTCATCCGGTTGCTTCATTACGGGCCTGACCGAATTCATGATAGGTCTAGAAAAACGGGCCTATTAGTGTCCATAGGATAAAAAGAGTCAAAACAGAAAAAAAACAGGTATATTGAATATTCTAAACGCAATGAATATCTGCACGCTTTTTACAGAATACTGTGATTTCGATTTTAACGCACTTTGGTATGTCGAATATTACAGCAATTAGACAGTTCTAAATGCATAATTTAATGTCTGTCAATGATTGTGCATACTAACCGTTATAAATTGAGAAATAAGATGGAAAAATGAATATATTTAAGAAATTGCTGTTTTAGATAAATTATTAAAAATAATTATAAATTCACAATGTAAAATTTAAAATTTTTAAATTTGATAAACTTGATAAAATTTTGATTCTAATTCCTTAGACAAATTATCTGTGTTTTATATATTACAGTAAAGCCTATACTGGGTAATAAAACTTTTTTTTATTATTATATATTATAAATTTAAATGAAAATTAAATAATAATTAAGTAAAAATAAACTATCTATACTAACAAATTCCAAAAATTTTAATTTAAAATTATATGTAACATAAACATAAAATGAAAGCACTCATTCAAATTACCAATTAAAATTTGCCTAAATGCATTTATAAAAATGACAAATAAATATAATAAAATTAAAATTTCTGTATATTTAAAAATATAAATGTTAGAAGAAACAATTATTTTAATTATATTAGAAATAATTTGAACACTTTTTCCTATTTAAAACTTTTATAACTAAAATCAAGATAGACTTTAATGATTGTACGTTATGTAGTTAAAAGATTTATTCTATTAAATAGTAAGTTGTAAAGTTAATTATTATTAAATTTTGATAATTATTTCGTAAATTAGGTTTCCGTAACATAAGTGATATTTACTTATGTAACGGAAACCTGATCCTTTTACAATAAAAGTTATTTGTTTGATAAAATATATATATATTCACCTATTCAACTAAGTGTTGATACTTGTTAGAAATATTTGTTTGATGTGTGTTATGAATCATACGACTATCATGTGATTAACAATACATAAAATACATTTAAATTTCATGCATGGAAATTCTATAAATGATTCTGTATTAATGATACACAATATACAATAGATTGCAAAAGATTTAAATTTTATATTGTTGTTTGTAGAATCAGGCGTAATAAATAATATAAATACAATTTCAATAAATACATAATAAAACATAAGTGAAGTAGAAACGTTTAAAATATTTTCAACTACACTATTATTTTGTTCTAATAAATTCGAGCAATTTGCATTTAAATTAAAATCGTCATCTGTTATTTTTAAATGCTTTTATTACATTAATCTCATTTATACATTTATAAAACAGTGATTTATATTAAAATCATTTAAAATAAATATTTGTTGATAAAACACAATGCATATAATGCAAGAAGATATTTATCGTATAAAAGACAATGTAAAGAGAATTATAAGATATTGAATTGATAAATTATAATTCTTTTATAAATATNTAAATATAATAAAAGTTTACAAACAACTGTAGATCCGAAAATAATATTCGATTTAAAAGTATAAAATTTTGTTTTAACTGATTTGATTTTTAAAATTTTAATAAAATAAAGGCTTATAAATAAGTTATAACAATTGAAAATAAAATTCAGATTCATAAATGTAACCCAAAAATCAGTTAACACAGATATGCTTAGGCCTATTTAAAAGTTAGCAATTTTAAAATAAATTATAAAAAATATATATCTCGGTTAACTGACTTTTGATCCATCTATTAATAGCATAATAAAATATACCGTACAAATTTATCCAGTTTCGACATTATATTTTATAAATAAATCTCGATTAAATTCTAATTTACTGATAATATTTACACTAGAAGAGTGGAATGATCCGATTAAAAATGATTACTTTCCTTCATGACTATTCAGTTTATCAGTAATTTTGACAAGTCTTTTTAATTATTGTTTTTGATTGTAGCCTTTAATTATTGATATGTTTACTTTGAACTGTTTTTAAACCCCAATTTAAAAGGTAAATTTAGTGAATTATTAATTCAGTAATCATACATTTACAAGGTTAGCATTACTTGTTGAATTCTTTTTATTAAGAAATTTAAATAATTTTTTGAATAACTTAAATTACAGTTGTTAAATTATAGAAAATGTTTCACCTTACATATTCGAAGTAATGAATAATCAAAGCGATTAATAAATTCTAAATTTATTTTAAACATTTATTAAATCTTAAAACAAAATTATAAACTTTTACCTTAAATTTTCCCAAACCATTTAGAATTTAATGATTTTATCATTTTATTATTTATTATTAATACAAGTAAACTTATACTCCTTACAATACTTAAAAATAAATTAAAAGATTAAAGAGATTAAGAATAATTAATTTAAACTGAGTTTAGATTAATAATTTATATATTAAGAATTCAATCCCAGAAGTTTTGAGTTATATCTACTACTTTCTGTAGCTTACATTCAATTCATCTTTACTAATTAAATATAAAGTTGAATTTCAAGAATAGGGAATTCCTGAATTGCAAAATAGATAACATAGAATATTAAATATAAATGCATTGCAGTTCACAAACTTGTAAAGTAGGCATTACAAATATATTCTGGAAATGATGAGTTCTATTATATTATCAATAAGTGAACAGCAAAAATAAAATAAAGGATTAATTCCAAGCATATTGTTTTTCTAAACTGCTTGATTTATTTATTTTTACTCTTTCCGTCTTCTGGGCAATAACAGGGTGTTTTTTAGGTTCATCGTGGGTTCAAAAAGGCTTTGACATATCCAAAACGCACCAGCACTAAAAAATTCCCGGAGTTTTTGACTCGTCAAAATTCTATTCCGGATTCTCAGAGCAGTACGCTAATGCTTAACCGCCTCTGTCATCCGGCTGCAACCATTGTATGACTAGAATCTAGAGCACCATTATTTTTAATGAAATAAATTTTTTTCTCATTTTTATAAATGATTTTTATTGTTAAGGTCCTTATTTATAAACCAATTTTCTATTTAATTTATATTGTTATATTTTAATAACAAAAAATTCTTTATTATCAAAAACTCTTTTAAATTTAAAAAAATAAACATATATAAAATTACAAATTATATAAGTTATTTAAAATATTTAAAAATG
>NW_019384790.1:94785-100731 GCF_000671375.1 Centruroides sculpturatus | reverse complement strand
ATAAAAAAATAAAACGTCACTAATAAATAACTTTTGCGTTAAATACGAACCGGATATTTTAACTAATCGCACATGGTTATTCCCGTTTATATTAAAACGAATCATTAAATTTTATTATAGACTCAAATTCAATTGTGATAACAATTTGATTACTTTATATCATGAAAATATCAGGCAAAGTAAACTTCAAAAAAATAAACAGCTATGGTATAATAAATTGCAAACTATCTTCAACTCTTTTGGAATATCAGTACTACTATTTCAAGACAATATTCAAGATTGGAAAACAGGTTACTCATTACTTTTGGAATCAGCTATAGCACATTCTATAAACAAAGTTCAGTACTCTCTTCATAGTAGTAAATATCATTCGTGGTACTTGGATATATTTGAAATACCATCAGTTCAGCCATATATGTTGTATTCGGTAAATTTGAATGTAAAACGACTTATAATACAACTTCGCTTAAATAAATATTCGCTGTATATTAACAACACTTATATAAGCTTATTAACAAAATGTTTTTCATGTAATTCCGACGACTTAACACCTTATCAATTGATATTAAAATGTCCAAAACTAAATGAAATTCGTGAACACTAAGACATAAATCGAATTTATAAAGGCAACTCGCTAATAGAATTGTTAAAAAAACTTTAACAAGATGAGTAAAAAAGATTTATATAATATTTATAACTATTTTTGTAAAGTAATAGATATTTATAAAAACAAAACAAATTAATACAAATGAAGTGTTTCAAAATTAAAGAATATGTAAATGTATTCGTGAAAATTAAGTGTAAATTTAAAAACAAAAAGTATTGTAAGTAAAAACAAGTAAACATGTAACTGCAACCCCCTTGTAATAGGGAAGAAATTCTCAATAGACAATAAATGATGATGATGATGATGATATAAGTAAAAGACAAAAAATTTAATTATAATATACAATCATTGAGAAAATGCTATGCACTAAGGAAATGTTGAAATCGAAGGAAACTTTATTAATATGAACATAATGACTATGGTAAGAAGTGATTACAATATCATAGCAGATGGACAAATTCTTATAGATTAACGGAACCTTTACTATTTTGTAATGACTGCTTCTTGCCTCGATACCTAAGGCGAGTACAGTCGGGCATGGACGCATACAGGCACCACATGCCATTCTGAGAGAGATTTGCCCACAGACGTTGTAATTGTATCTCCAGATTTCTCGCACTCGTAGATGGCCTAATCTGGTTTTTATCTGATCCCATAAATCCTTAATGGGTGAGAAATCTGAAGATCGTGCAGACCAAGTAAGCGTGACAATGTGACGGTTACATTCCTGGGAAATCCCAGCTGTATGCGGTCGAGCGTTATCTTGCTGGAAAATACAGCCCAGCCATGAAAAGCAACACACAATTTATAGAATTTACTGAACGTACTGCTGTGCAGTCATTGTTCCTCCACCACTACTAGAAAAGGATCGACTGTCATACGAGATGGCTTCCCAGACTAGCAGAACAGTAAAGACAGAATTGAAGTTACTCACCAATGGTCTTCTACACTTACCCGGCGGTCGTCTGTTTCCAAATAAAATCGGAATTTGTGTCTGAACACGATATGCTGTCAGCATATTGTGTTCAACCACAAATTCCACAAATTCAGTCAATCCATAACAGTCCATGCTTTTGTCATGGCACTACCATTGCAAACAAAGCCGACGATATTAGCCGATAATGTCAAGACGAAGAGCCGTCCCCGTGCATACAGTTTGCCTCTGTTAGTCGCTGTTCAAAGTAGGAAGAGACAGAGTCCTGTAGCGAAGCTTTTACTATCTTTGGATGTCAACAAAGATGCCGTTGCAGCTGTTTGTGCTTGTCTGACGATCAGACAATCATCTCTTCTGGTGGTCTGTTTGGGCTATCCAGAGCGTTTACTCCGGGCCTGTCTGCCCTCGTGTATACACTACCCAAACACTTCCTAGCAGTTAGGACAGAATAACCCAGGCGAGAAACTCGATGAAACGACTATTCGCAGCCAAAGATACGCCATTTGTCAAACTCCGTCAACTGTGCATAATGTCTTTGACAACGTCGTGCAGGCATGCCTGATATTCGAAAATCATAAAGTAATAGGTACAGGTACAGTACATTCTTGACGGCCAATATCCGAGGCAGTTAAGGTGTCAGTATCATTCTGGAGGACTGAATCCGAGCAAACAACCACAAGAATGTTTCGTTGTGAGTAAATCGCGGATATGTTGGGTCTCATCCGGTTGCTTCATTACGGGCCTGACCGAATTCATGATAGGTCTAGAAAAACGGGCCTATTAGTGTCCATAGGATAAAAAGAGTCAAAACAGAAAAAAAACAGGTATATTGAATATTCTAAACGCAATGAATATCTGCACGCTTTTTACAGAATACTGTGATTTCGATTTTAACGCACTTTGGTATGTCGAATATTACAGCAATTAGACAGTTCTAAATGCATAATTTAATGTCTGTCAATGATTGTGCATACTAACCGTTATAAATTGAGAAATAAGATGGAAAAATGAATATATTTAAGAAATTGCTGTTTTAGATAAATTATTAAAAATAATTATAAATTCACAATGTAAAATTTAAAATTTTTAAATTTGATAAACTTGATAAAATTTTGATTCTAATTCCTTAGACAAATTATCTGTGTTTTATATATTACAGTAAAGCCTATACTGGGTAATAAAACTTTTTTTTATTATTATATATTATAAATTTAAATGAAAATTAAATAATAATTAAGTAAAAATAAACTATCTATACTAACAAATTCCAAAAATTTTAATTTAAAATTATATGTAACATAAACATAAAATGAAAGCACTCATTCAAATTACCAATTAAAATTTGCCTAAATGCATTTATAAAAATGACAAATAAATATAATAAAATTAAAATTTCTGTATATTTAAAAATATAAATGTTAGAAGAAACAATTATTTTAATTATATTAGAAATAATTTGAACACTTTTTCCTATTTAAAACTTTTATAACTAAAATCAAGATAGACTTTAATGATTGTACGTTATGTAGTTAAAAGATTTATTCTATTAAATAGTAAGTTGTAAAGTTAATTATTATTAAATTTTGATAATTATTTCGTAAATTAGGTTTCCGTAACATAAGTGATATTTACTTATGTAACGGAAACCTGATCCTTTTACAATAAAAGTTATTTGTTTGATAAAATATATATATATTCACCTATTCAACTAAGTGTTGATACTTGTTAGAAATATTTGTTTGATGTGTGTTATGAATCATACGACTATCATGTGATTAACAATACATAAAATACATTTAAATTTCATGCATGGAAATTCTATAAATGATTCTGTATTAATGATACACAATGTACAATAGATTGCAAAAGATTTAAATTTTATATTGTTGTTTGTAGAATCAGGCGTAATAAATAATATAAATACAATTTCAATAATACATAATAAAACATAAGTGAAGTAGAAACGTTTAAAATATTTTCAACTACACTATTATTTTGTTCTAATAAATTCGAGCAATTTGCATTTAAATTAAAATCGTCATCTGTTATTTTTAAATGCTTTTATTACATTAATCTCATTTATACATTTATAAAACAGTGATTTATATTAAAATCATTTAAAATAAATATTTGTTGATAAAACACAATGCATATAATGCAAGAAGATATTTATCGTATAAAAGACAATGTAAAGAGAATTATAAGATATGAATTGAATTGATAAATTATAATTCTTTTATAAATATTTTGACAATTCATTCAATTTTTGAATTCTCAATTTTAAAATTCAACAATAAAATACGTTTCTTAGTTATTATAGAATAAATTAAAACCTAATTAATGTTAATCGTTATATTTTCGGCTTCAATACTCGTTTAATTAAATTCGAACTTAAAAATATCTGTTTCATTTGTAAAATTAGACGAAAAATTTGATAATTTTATTTTATTATATAGGCCTATATTTTTTAATATATAATTTCCTTTTAAATATCTAAAATTATGTGAAATCACAGGATGAATCTAGAGTATAGTTATAGCAAATATCTTAAATAAAATTATATTTTACAATAAACCTAAAATATACATTGATCAGCCAAAACATTATGACAATCCTCTGTATACAAAAAAAGAGGCCGTTTATCTAAGACAAATGACATGATCCCTGATCTTGAGTGTATATAATGGACAAGTCACATCTCGTAATTGTTTCCAACACTTGTGCACTGCAATTCACTGCAACCATAAGGATCTGTCTGAGTTCGATAGAAGCCAAATCGTTATGGCCATACGGTTGGGTTGCAGTGTATCAAAAATAGCTGAAATTTTAGACTGGTCACGTGCCTCTATAGTGAATACGTACCGACAGTAAACAAATTGTCAACCGCCAAAAGGGTGTTGGACGGCCACGCCTCATTGCTGCCAGAGGACAGCGAACGACTAGTTAACAAGACAGACAAGCTAATGTGGCACAGTTGACTACAAAATTCAATGAAAATGACGATACCGGTGTTTCTGAACACACTGTTTATCGCATGCTATTGCGGATGATCACCGCAAGAACCAAAGCACATACGCAGCCATCGATCACCAAAGTACCCATTCTGACTAGTCCAACTTCATCGACGTCTGCAATGGATCCGGAATTATCGAAAGTGAACTGTGAATTAATAAAAGAAGGTGCTCGGCCTGCTAAATCACGTTTTATTTTGGATCATGTGGATGGACGAATTAGTCTGCGTCGTAAAACGGGCGAGACTTTGGACAGGGAGAAGCTAAGCCGGAGTTGGTGGTGTTATGTCAAGGAATTTATTCTGTTGGAAAGCCTTTGCTCCACCCAACCCTTTCACTGCTACCTGAATATCACTGCTGATATGAACGGAATCTTCCAAGAGATAACAACGCACTCTGCCACACAGCCCGCATAGTTTGTAATTGGTTCACGGAGCATGAAGACAATTTCCAGATGTTGCCCTGGTCTTCATATTTCGCAGATCTCAATTCGATCGAGCATTTGTGGAATATACTAGATTGACAAGTTCGTTCTGCAGTTATCTCACCACAAATTGTTTCGGAGTTAACAGACCTATCATCGTGGTACAACATACTCCANAATTAAAAGATTAAAGAGATTAAGAATAATTAATTTAAACTGAGTTTAGATTAATAATTTATATATTAAGAATTCAATCCCAGAAGTTTTGAGTTATATCTACTACTTTCTGTAGCTTACATTCAATTCATCTTTACTAATTAAATATAAAGTTGAATTTCAAGAATAGGGAATTCCTGAATTGCAAAATAGATAACATAGAATATTAAATATAAATGCATTGCAGTTCACAAACTTGTAAAGTAGGCATTACAAATATATTCTGGAAATGATGAGTTCTATTATATTATCAATAAGTGAACAGCAAAAATAAAATAAAGGATTAATTCCAAGCATATTGTTTTTCTAAACTGCTTGATTTATTTATTTTTACTCTTTCCGTCTTCTGGGCAATAACAGGGTGTTTTTTAGGTTCATCGTGGGTTCAAAAAGGCTTTGACATATCCAAAACGCACCAGCACTAAAAAATTCCCGGAGTTTTTGACTCGTCAAAATTCTATTCCGGATTCTCAGAGCAGTACGCTAATGCTTAACCGCCTCTGTCATCCGGCTGCAACCATTGTATGACTAGAATCTAGAGCACCATTATTTTTAATGAAATAAATTTTTTTCTCATTTTTATAAATGATTTTTATTGTTAAGGTCCTTATTTATAAACCAATTTTCTATTTAATTTATATTGTTATATTTTAATAACAAAAAATTCTTTATTATCAAAAACTCTTTTAAATTTAAAAAAATAAACATATATAAAATTACAAATTATATAAGTTATTTAAAATATTTAAAAATG
>NW_019384790.1:81428-92020 GCF_000671375.1 Centruroides sculpturatus | reverse complement strand
AAAAAAATAAACAGCTATGGTATAATAAATTGCAAACTATCTTCAACTCTTTTGGAATATCAGTACTACTATTTCAAGACAATATTCAAGATTGGAAAACAGGTTACTCATTACTTTTGGAATCAGCTATAGCACATTCTATAAACAAAGTTCAGTACTCTCTTCATAGTAGTAAATATCATTCGTGGTACTTGGATATATTTGAAATACCATCAGTTCAGCCATATATGTTGTATTCGGTAAATTTGAATGTAAAACGACTTATAATACAACTTCGCTTAAATAAATATTCGCTGTATATTAACAACACTTATATAAGCTTATTAACAAAATGTTTTTCATGTAATTCCGACGACTTAACACCTTATCAATTGATATTAAAATGTCCAAAACTAAATGAAATTCGTGAACACTAAGACATAAATCGAATTTATAAAGGCAACTCGCTAATAGAATTGTTAAAAAAACTTTAACAAGATGAGTAAAAAAGATTTATATAATATTTATAACTATTTTTGTAAAGTAATAGATATTTATAAAAACAAAACAAATTAATACAAATGAAGTGTTTCAAAATTAAAGAATATGTAAATGTATTCGTGAAAATTAAGTGTAAATTTAAAAACAAAAAGTATTGTAAGTAAAAACAAGTAAACATGTAACTGCAACCCCCTTGTAATAGGGAAGAAATTCTCAATAGACAATAAATGATGATGATGATGATGATATAAGTAAAAGACAAAAAATTTAATTATAATATACAATCATTGAGAAAATGCTATGCACTAAGGAAATGTTGAAATCGAAGGAAACTTTATTAATATGAACATAATGACTATGGTAAGAAGTGATTACAATATCATAGCAGATGGACAAATTCTTATAGATTAACGGAACCTTTACTATTTTGTAATGACTGCTTCTTGCCTCGATACCTAAGGCGAGTACAGTCGGGCATGGACGCATACAGGCACCACATGCCATTCTGAGAGAGATTTGCCCACAGACGTTGTAATTGTATCTCCAGATTTCTCGCACTCGTAGATGGCCTAATCTGGTTTTTATCTGATCCCATAAATCCTTAATGGGTGAGAAATCTGAAGATCGTGCAGACCAAGTAAGCGTGACAATGTGACGGTTACATTCCTGGGAAATCCCAGCTGTATGCGGTCGAGCGTTATCTTGCTGGAAAATACAGCCCAGCCATGAAAAGCAACACACAATTTATAGAATTTACTGAACGTACTGCTGTGCAGTCATTGTTCCTCCACCACTACTAGAAAAGGATCGACTGTCATACGAGATGGCTTCCCAGACTAGCAGAACAGTAAAGACAGAATTGAAGTTACTCACCAATGGTCTTCTACACTTACCCGGCGGTCGTCTGTTTCCAAATAAAATCGGAATTTGTGTCTGAACACGATATGCTGTCAGCATATTGTGTTCAACCACAAATTCCACAAATTCAGTCAATCCATAACAGTCCATGCTTTTGTCATGGCACTACCATTGCAAACAAAGCCGACGATATTAGCCGATAATGTCAAGACGAAGAGCCGTCCCCGTGCATACAGTTTGCCTCTGTTAGTCGCTGTTCAAAGTAGGAAGAGACAGAGTCCTGTAGCGAAGCTTTTACTATCTTTGGATGTCAACAAAGATGCCGTTGCAGCTGTTTGTGCTTGTCTGACGATCAGACAATCATCTCTTCTGGTGGTCTGTTTGGGCTATCCAGAGCGTTTACTCCGGGCCTGTCTGCCCTCGTGTATACACTACCCAAACACTTCCTAGCAGTTAGGACAGAATAACCCAGGCGAGAAACTCGATGAAACGACTATTCGCAGCCAAAGATACGCCATTTGTCAAACTCCGTCAACTGTGCATAATGTCTTTGACAACGTCGTGCAGGCATGCCTGATATTCGAAAATCATAAAGTAATAGGTACAGGTACAGTACATTCTTGACGGCCAATATCCGAGGCAGTTAAGGTGTCAGTATCATTCTGGAGGACTGAATCCGAGCAAACAACCACAAGAATGTTTCGTTGTGAGTAAATCGCGGATATGTTGGGTCTCATCCGGTTGCTTCATTACGGGCCTGACCGAATTCATGATAGGTCTAGAAAAACGGGCCTATTAGTGTCCATAGGATAAAAAGAGTCAAAACAGAAAAAAAACAGGTATATTGAATATTCTAAACGCAATGAATATCTGCACGCTTTTTACAGAATACTGTGATTTCGATTTTAACGCACTTTGGTATGTCGAATATTACAGCAATTAGACAGTTCTAAATGCATAATTTAATGTCTGTCAATGATTGTGCATACTAACCGTTATAAATTGAGAAATAAGATGGAAAAATGAATATATTTAAGAAATTGCTGTTTTAGATAAATTATTAAAAATAATTATAAATTCACAATGTAAAATTTAAAATTTTTAAATTTGATAAACTTGATAAAATTTTGATTCTAATTCCTTAGACAAATTATCTGTGTTTTATATATTACAGTAAAGCCTATACTGGGTAATAAAACTTTTTTTTATTATTATATATTATAAATTTAAATGAAAATTAAATAATAATTAAGTAAAAATAAACTATCTATACTAACAAATTCCAAAAATTTTAATTTAAAATTATATGTAACATAAACATAAAATGAAAGCACTCATTCAAATTACCAATTAAAATTTGCCTAAATGCATTTATAAAAATGACAAATAAATATAATAAAATTAAAATTTCTGTATATTTAAAAATATAAATGTTAGAAGAAACAATTATTTTAATTATATTAGAAATAATTTGAACACTTTTTCCTATTTAAAACTTTTATAACTAAAATCAAGATAGACTTTAATGATTGTACGTTATGTAGTTAAAAGATTTATTCTATTAAATAGTAAGTTGTAAAGTTAATTATTATTAAATTTTGATAATTATTTCGTAAATTAGGTTTCCGTAACATAAGTGATATTTACTTATGTAACGGAAACCTGATCCTTTTACAATAAAAGTTATTTGTTTGATAAAATATATATATATTCACCTATTCAACTAAGTGTTGATACTTGTTAGAAATATTTGTTTGATGTGTGTTATGAATCATACGACTATCATGTGATTAACAATACATAAAATACATTTAAATTTCATGCATGGAAATTCTATAAATGATTCTGTATTAATGATACACAATGTACAATAGATTGCAAAAGATTTAAATTTTATATTGTTGTTTGTAGAATCAGGCGTAATAAATAATATAAATACAATTTCAATAATACATAATAAAACATAAGTGAAGTAGAAACGTTTAAAATATTTTCAACTACACTATTATTTTGTTCTAATAAATTCGAGCAATTTGCATTTAAATTAAAATCGTCATCTGTTATTTTTAAATGCTTTTATTACATTAATCTCATTTATACATTTATAAAACAGTGATTTATATTAAAATCATTTAAAATAAATATTTGTTGATAAAACACAATGCATATAATGCAAGAAGATATTTATCGTATAAAAGACAATGTAAAGAGAATTATAAGATATGAATTGAATTGATAAATTATAATTCTTTTATAAATATTTTGACAATTCATTCAATTTTTGAATTCTCAATTTTAAAATTCAACAATAAAATACGTTTCTTAGTTATTATAGAATAAATTAAAACCTAATTAATGTTAATCGTTATATTTTCGGCTTCAATACTCGTTTAATTAAATTCGAACTTAAAAATATCTGTTTCATTTGTAAAATTAGACGAAAAATTTGATAATTTTATTTTATTATATAGGCCTATATTTTTTAATATATAATTTCCTTTTAAATATCTAAAATTATGTGAAATCACAGGATGAATCTAGAGTATAGTTATAGCAAATATCTTAAATAAAATTATATTTTACAATAAACCTAAAATATACATTGATCAGCCAAAACATTATGACAATCCTCTGTATACAAAAAAAGAGGCCGTTTATCTAAGACAAATGACATGATCCCTGATCTTGAGTGTATATAATGGACAAGTCACATCTCGTAATTGTTTCCAACACTTGTGCACTGCAATTCACTGCAACCATAAGGATCTGTCTGAGTTCGATAGAAGCCAAATCGTTATGGCCATACGGTTGGGTTGCAGTGTATCAAAAATAGCTGAAATTTTAGACTGGTCACGTGCCTCTATAGTGAATACGTACCGACAGTAAACAAATTGTCAACCGCCAAAAGGGTGTTGGACGGCCACGCCTCATTGCTGCCAGAGGACAGCGAACGACTAGTTAACAAGACAGACAAGCTAATGTGGCACAGTTGACTACAAAATTCAATGAAAATGACGATACCGGTGTTTCTGAACACACTGTTTATCGCATGCTATTGCGGATGATCACCGCAAGAACCAAAGCACATACGCAGCCATCGATCACCAAAGTACCCATTCTGACTAGTCCAACTTCATCAACGTCTGCAATGGATCCGGAATTATCGAAAGTGAACTGTGAATTAATAAAAGAAGGTGCTCGGCCTGCTAAATCACGTTTTATTTTGGATCATGTGGATGGACGAATTAGTCTGCGTCGTAAAACGGGCGAGACTTTGGACAGGGAGAAGCTAAGCCGGAGTTGGTGGTGTTATGTCAAGGAATTTATTCTGTTGGAAAGCCTTTGCTCCACCCAACCCTTTCACTGCTACCTGAATATCACTGCTGATATGAACGGAATCTTCCAAGAGATAACAACGCACTCTGCCACACAGCCCGCATAGTTTGTAATTGGTTCACGGAGCATGAAGACAATTTCCAGATGTTGCCCTGGTCTTCATATTTCGCAGATCTCAATTCGATCGAGCATTTGTGGAATATACTAGATTGACAAGTTCGTTCTGCAGTTATCTCACCACAAATTGTTTCGGAGTTAACAGACCTATCATCGTGGTACAACATACTCCAACCACTTTTAGATATCTTATAGAGTCGATGTTCGGGCAGTTTTTTCAGCATATGATGGAGCAACAAAATATTAGCTAGGTAGTCATAATGTTTTGGCTGATCAGCGTAGATATTTAATTATTTAATACTTCCATAATTTGTGGAATATACTAGATTGACAAGTTCGTTCTGCAGTTATCTCACCACAAATTGTTTCGGAGTTAACAGACCTATCATCGTGGTACAACATACCCCAACCACTTTTAGATATCTTATAGAGTCGATGTTCGGGCAGTTTTTTCAGCATATGATGGAGCAACAAAATATTAGCTAGGTATAGTCATAATGTTTTGGCTGATCAGCGTAGATATTTAATTATTTAATACTTCCATAATTTAAAATGAAATAAAAATTTTTGATAAGTTATATGTATTAAAATAAATATTAATAGTTTAATAAATAAAGTCTAACAAAGCTTTAAAGATTTTATAAATTTTAAATTACAAAGAATTTTTAGTATAAAGATTAAGTAAACAAAAATTAATCGCTGTAATTCAATTAATATTTAATTAATTAATTAGTAAATTAACTAATAATTAATAAATTATTATTAATTATTAAAGTTAAAAAATTTTTAATTAACTAAATTGTCGAAATTAAGATTTATAATTTATTATAACTGTAAGTCGATAACTTGTAATTTTCTTTACGTTATCTTTTACGCAATAAACGTGCTCTTACATTATATGTCCTGTGTTATACAACAAGTGTTTATTGTAAATAATTTAAAGTACTTTTCTCGTAAATGATTATGTATAATAATATATTATACAATTAACAAATATAATTTATTGAATTTACATATAATTTAAAAAAAAACTTATAACTAAATTATAATGAGAAAGATAACATGATACAAATTAATTATTTATTTATCTTATTGATTATTTATTTATTATTTATTAAATTAACTTATTTTCTTTAACTTTACAGTTTCATTTATTCTTTAAAAATGTATATTTTTCAATTTAAAAATTATTATTATATTTAATAAGTTGCTAATATTTATTTACACTCAGCCAACGAGATATCAACAGTTGAATTATTTATCTACTATACATACTTATATAATATAAATAACAAATATAAAAGGTGGTATAAATTATTTCCGAAATATATACTACAACATGTAAATATTGTAAAATATTTCAATCTGTAAATAATTCTATAGTACAGATATTATTTTCTGTATTTTTATAAATCTTTGAGAAATATGAATATTTATATTCACTTTATTCCATAAAATAGTATACTGAAAATGAAACTGTAGGTATGTTAGTATACGTCTTAAAATGTTTTAATTTTTTCTAAATTTGTTTAAATGTTATCGATTTTCTCGAAAATCTTACATGTAAACTTGCGTGTATTTTTACAGTTTTACTATAAACCTAAAAATTAAATTTACTTTTATATTATTATCTTTATAAAAATTTAATTTCAATGATCAAATATTTTATTTATTTACAGATATAAAATTAAATGTCTGTCTGTCTGTCTATATATTTTTACATATTTTGACTAATCTGAACAAAACTTTTTAGTGTTATTTTCTAGGACCATGAAGAAAATATAAGATACTATTATCTGATAACACCCCTTTTCCCGTATTTCATCTCTTGATATTTTGTTATAATTTAAGTTTAAATGCATTATTGTAAGTGAGCATTGCGTAATAAATAATTCATGAAGGCACCACATGATCCAGTATTAGTGATTTCAAATGGTATAGGGTCTTGTAGATTTGAAAGCTCTTCCAAAATAGCGCTGTTGATTTAAGTTGGATTAAAATAACTAAACTTTTAATATGATTTTAATTTTAATGTTTGCCTTCATAACTTTTTGCATGGGCAATATCAGGAATATTTGCTATTAAAAAATAATATAAAATGAATTTAATTCTTACGATTTATAACAATACACTTATTGATATTTTAATTATAATTCATAATTTTAAAAAACTTGTAAAACAGTATTTAAATGTCAACGGATTAAATAATATTTTCAAATTTACTGATTAATTTATCAGTGAAATTTTTGAGAAATTTGAATTTTTTTCTTGAATGCTTGAAATTAAGAGTTATTTATAAATAATAAACAAACAACAGGCTTAATAATTTAAATGAAATTTATTCAATTCTTTATTGGATAAAGCTAAATAAGATATAGACAATTACACATTTTCTTAAAAAGAGAATTAAAAGTGTAATGTGTAATCTGGCATATTTTAGCACTCGTATTCCATAAGCAAAATAAATTAAATATTATTTTTACCATTAGTTTCAAGATCATTCATCATGTTAAATATCGTCTTATATGCAATATTGTTTCTTAGTTGAGTTTCTATAAAATAATAAAATTATCTAAAATATTATCTGAATAGAAACATTTTATTATTCAAGGAGCAATTACATTAATTCACACTTCTGTAATTTTTATTATTTTTTTTGTTATTTTTTTACTCGTAAATGGAAATATTAAATATTTTTCATCAAATCTCATGAATTTGCTAAGCAAACTTTGATGTAACCTATATATACAGAATAATTATAACTCTACCAAATATTAACAAGTTGCTTTATAATAGTTAATTAGTTTCTCAGATAATTAACAGTTAATTTGCTGTTGGAATATTCTGTAATTAGTTTATCCTGTATGATTATATAATTATGAGTACTCTTCGTAAACAGTTGTTTTTTAGTATTAATTCAGATTTATTATCATTTTATTGTTGATTTTAAATCTTCTGTTATCTTTATCAATAACAAATACATTTAAGAACGGTCATTAATAAATGATACGCATAGATTCTAGTATAAACTGAATGTAGCCTCTAGCAAAATATCGTTATAATTGACCAAAAGTAATAAGTCTCAAAGGCCCGCTCGATTAGTTAAATGGAACAAATCAATTAATCTAATTACAGTTAATAAATTCATGTAAAAATATATTTAAAATGATATATTACCGCGTATATTTATCAAGTAATAATTACTAGAAAATAATAAATTTAATTTTTTTCCCTGGCTATTTTCAAAAGAGCCATTATTCGAAGAAAACATCAAAAGTATAAAAATAAAAATTTAAATGTCGAAGTTTTTGTGGAAACTATTCATGATTTCAATAAATACTACTTTTAACACTAAAGGAATGGAGTGTAACAAGCGTTGAAGCGGAAAGTTAAAAAATGGCAAAAGCTAAAAATAAAAAATAAAAATAAAAAGAAAACTTTTAAAGCGACGTCGAAGATAAATATATTA
Source organism: Centruroides sculpturatus (assembly GCF_000671375.1). Lineage (NCBI taxonomy): Eukaryota > Metazoa > Arthropoda > Arachnida > Scorpiones > Buthidae > Centruroides > Centruroides sculpturatus. Next base: position 83,760 of record NW_019384790.1, on the reverse strand, counting down.
ACAAGCAGAGTTTTCTTATTTAAAATTAAAATAAATCTTTACTTACTATTATTGAATGATTCTATAACATTTTTATTTATTTATTTATTTTTATACCATTTACAGTTTACAGTTATGTTCTCTTGAATAACGAATAAATTGAAATATTTCTTTAGAATTTATTTAATTACATTTCTGTATATAATAATACCTTTTAGCAATATGATAAAGAAAGAGTAATGTTTGTTAGAGACGTGAAAATAAGAAGAATTGTACACGCCTGTTTTTTTATTTCTCCTTCTTTAATCAATCATTGTTAAGAGAACCTCGTCAAAAACCAATCTTCGTTAAAATCTTTTAAGTGTTTATCCTACGTATTTCTCAAAAGAACTGTCAATTAAAATTTTTTATTTTATATTCTGTTATTTATTTTATTTTTTTATATCTTATTATTCACTAATAACTGATTTTATTTTTATATAACTGTTAATTTAAATATCAAAAAATCATATTAATATGTTGTGCTTATTAGAAAAATATAACTCAAACACTATCAAAATTAATTTAATAATAATGACGAGTAATATTGAAATTTTTCAGTAAGATGAAATTCTCCATAGACGTATTAAACTCCTATAAATTATGGTGGAAATGGAAGGAGTTAAATATAAAATTCTTTAAGTTTTCAAGAGAAGTTTTGAAGACTCGGAATATGGAATTTAATTCCATTTCTAAAATAGAAAACTGTATAATGCTTAAAATCGAGAAATAAACTATATAATTATATTAATTAGTCATTTAAGAATTGTTTCGTCGATTATTTATGAGGAGAACACATAAAAATATTTTTTTCCATTTTCTTAAATAAATTATCAGAATAATAATAATCCTTAAGAATTTTACATTTAATAAATATAACTTATTCAAACTATGATTTTTTTAATATATTTAAAGTATCGATTACGTATTTTGCTATATAAACGTAAATATCTGTTAAATATTTTAAAAATATATCTTAATCTAACAAAAATAGAATTTGTAGATAAATTTACACACGTATACACGGTGTTTACGTAAATATGTATATGTAAAAAGATAAATTTACACATATCAATAGAAAAATTTACGTTAAATCTGCCGTATCCTGTAAAATTTTGCATGAAAAATTATTCGTAAATAAATTCCATTTATTTTTTAAAATTATGTTTGTTTTGTTTTTATTAAAAGTATAATTTCATTTTCCAAATTGCAGTAGATATTCAACAATATTCATCAGTTGTATATAGGGAACAATGATGCATTATCGAGTGATGAAAAGAACACGCATCACTGGATGATGTCTTCCTCACGGGAAAACTATGTGAGATAGGATGAACGTTTGCGTAAACGTTTTTCTTATCTTTGTGTAAACTGTTTACCTATGAAGTTTGTCATGGAGTTTTGTTCTAGTCTCTATATGAAATCATTTTAGCAACAAAAGATTTTTCTTCCTTTCTAAACCTGTCATTCATTAAAAATTAAAAGTTTTTAAAATAACTTTCAAAATCAATCTTCTCGAAATAAAAACAGAATTTTATTGAAAATTTACGAAAAAAATCTTAATATTATTATATTAAAATTAATTTATGAGTTTAATTCAATTAAATTATAAAAATTTTGCTTTCAGAAATGCTGTGAAATACTGGTATAAATAATAAATTCCTATTGGATATCTTTATTTTACAGATTCATTTAATTAAAACATATTCGATATTTATAATTATAAAACAGTATATAATTTAGTGAATATTATATTTAAGATTTCATAATATATAACACTTTTAGAATAATTATTAATAAATTAATTACTGAAGAATGTAGAATTTTAATTTAGCACTTTTTTAAGTCGTACAAAGACATTACGAGTAGTTTATATAAAAACTATAAAAGTAATATTCAAATAACAATTATAAATTGTATTTGTTTCTTTATATATTATTTAAAAAATAAAATAAAAATTGAAATTATTAATAAATATTTATAAAATTGTACTGGTGTATACAATTTTTTAAAATATATATTTGAATGTCTATAAGCTATAAATATCAAATATTTTTATGACTTTTTTTCTAAAAGTATTATATAATTTTATTATAAATAGAAACCATTTAAATGAAAATGTCAGATTGATTTTCCAAGTGTATTAATTTCCATCTGATTTAACATCTTATAAATTTTTAACTCAGATTTCGAGAAAAATGTCAAATATTTTCAATAGAATTCCAGTGAAAAGACTTTTAATTCCATACTATTTTAATAACATTTTTCAATATAAAAATAATTATATTATTTTATTAATATAAATATAATTAGA
>NW_019384790.1:55506-81291 GCF_000671375.1 Centruroides sculpturatus | reverse complement strand
TATTGCACAAACCGTTGAGTTTAAACGAGCAGCGGACCTACTAAAAACCATTTATTATTTAACGGCCATAAAAATTATATTTATATTAATAATGTCTCCAAAGTTCAGCAAATTTTTCGCAGAAAAATAATTTATCAGGAAACACGCGCCCGCCGTTCGATGCGCCGCTCCATGACGAAAACAAGATTAAGCAATGGCATAGTCGAACGGTGCACACTCGGTAAGTAATCCTACAATTTTTTGTTTATAGCATAGTTTATATGGATTATTCCCAAAAAATTATACGTACTGTACTTTGGAAATGTAATGTTGAGTCGAATTAGTCTAGAATCGATTAATTTTATGGAAGAAAGCCTTTCAAACAGCCGTAGTCCGTAAACTGCACACGTGCCGGGCTGTGATTGGCTCATGTATTTAAGAACTCGTAGAATATGAATTTCATAAAAAGCGGAACGTATCTACCGTGTTATGGGGGGGTCGACTGTATATCCTGTTTTGTAAGAATTATATTAGTTTATTAGTTTCTTAAATTTTTTGCCAATAGATGGCGCTGTAAAGCCAGCAAATTAAATGTAGATAAATTAATTGATTTAATAAATTAAATGTTAAATATTTTAAATTTTATGAACATAGTTTAAGAGAGATAATTTTAAACATAAATAACTTAAATATATAATAAGTCATAAGAATAGCTGTTACTTTTTGTATTTACAACTGTTAGATGTTATTTTTCGGTTTCATAAATTAACTTTTAATTGAATATTGTATTTTATTTTATATTTTGTCACCATTTTCACAAATATGAAGGAAACGGGATTCAATTTTCTTTGTAGAACTCTTAATGTTACTATTCCCTGTATATAAGTTTTTGTTTGTTACCAGTGACTTTACTGTTTTCTATCCTTACGTATGTTTATAAATACTACCAAAGAATTGTATTGCCTTCCATGTTTTCTTTTTGTATTTTCAACTATTATGTATTTATTTTTACGAATTCCTAGGTGAATTTTTATTCAACTATTGTATTTTAATTTTAATTTTTAAGTTAAAGTTCAACATTTTTTGTTACTGTTTCTACAGATATGAAAGAAACAGATTTATTTCATTGTAAACGCTAGATGTTATCATCTCTTGTAAACAAGATTTTTTATGCTTCACTTTATCTATTTTACAGTAGGCTACGTAACCGGGATAGTTTTTCCTCTTTCTCACTCCCTTCTCTCTTCCTTCAGCCTAGATCTTTGAGTAGCTCTACTCCCTAACAACAACAACTCATAAGAATTTCATTATTATATTTAAACATTAAATTATTTATTTAACAATAATTATAATTGGAATACTAAATAAATTGTCTGTTATTTAATATATTAAATATAAAATTACAACTGTGTAAATTATTAACATTTTTATAAATATATTTCATTTTAATATTTTAAAATACTTTACTAATTAAATTTTTAAATTTTTCTTAATAAATTATATTTCTGTTTAAAGGAAAAATTCCCTCATTCTGTGTAATATTTTTGATATTCTTATTAGCATAATTTTCAATATTTTATATTTTACACAGTATGTGACAGTATAGTACATAATTAATAGTTAATTAATAAATAATTATTTGGTGATGTTTTTATATTTTTATATAATTATTACAAAATAAATAAAAAAATTTATTTAATTTAAATACATTTACATCAAGAACAAATACTTTTTGGAAATTCTTATAGAAATTTGTTTTGATTAAACTTTTTCTTTTATTTAAAAACTATCACCCAAGTTTTCACATTTTCTCCAAAATTATATTAAACCTACTTTTATTATTTCTTTTAGAAAACTTCTTGTAGTTTAACGAAAAAAATCTAAATGTTTATTAAATTAAATTATACCAAAGGATAGATGTATGTCGAAGTGCCTTTCAACGATAAACGTCGCCTGCTAACAACAAAATGAGACCATTTCTAACAACATGACGCTTCGATCTTATAATATCAAGAAAACACGAGTCAAGTATTTCGGTATCATACATCTTCCTTAATCCCGAGTTCAGATAACTTTTTTCCTTTTCAATTCTTGACAAGAATAGTTGATGTAGCGCATAGACTTCATGCAGTACAACCCAAACCACTTCATAGTCTCTAAAAAAATAAAAAGACAACTTGAGTTATACTCTTTGTTATATGTCACATGGGATATGTCATTGCCAATTGATACAGATGAGAAAACAGTTCTCGCTGTTTATATTCTTCTAATCATATAAATATAGATCCTTACGATAGATATTTTAGGTTTATATCGTTTGAAAAAATCAAATGTTTTCGAATATGAAAATAAATGATAGCAAAATAATATAAACAGAATTCTTCGCTGATTTTTTAATTTTTATCTTCATACATGTCATTCACAAATTAAATTTCAGGTTTCATCTATAAACATATAAACGTATAGACAGAAGAAATTTTTTTTAATTTACTTTAAAAATTCGATTGTATTCATCACAAATTTAACTTTCACTCAAAGATAAATTATAATTTTAAAAATAAAGTTTTTCTATTCTTTAATACTCCAATTATTAATGGATGTAGCGTAACTATTTAGATGATTTTACTGTTTGTTTGATATTTAATTGAAATTTTCATTGCAGTAGTGGAGAATGATCCTAAGCTCCAAATGAAGCATTAAAACTTATGCTTATCGGAACAGCATATCTTTTCTATTATACTTTCTCTGTGGTGAAGGGTCCTCTGTGTCATTTTTAATTACGGCTCCTGGATTTTGATCATTACGATTGGCGCTAAGTGATCCCTATGAAGTTTCTGTGGTGGCAAAGAATCCTATGTAATATATTATATAATACATGTTTCTTAGAACAGTTCTGCACTAACGCATTGGTTTCCTTGGTTGTAATTGAACCTAATTAAAAATATTAATCGATGTTAAATTATTTAATGTGTTTAAATATGAAATTAATTTTATTCTAAAAAATAATTTATAGGCCTACATCTATAAAAATGTACATCAATCTAATTTTTTATTTAGTTGTTGTATAACAATCGTTCAAAAAATACCCACCAAGATTTTGCATTTTTGCACTCATTTTTGAACCTTTAAACTTCGAGAAATGAAAAAAGATTCGGGGGTAATTTCTGTATGTATGGGTATTTGCGTGGGGCACGATTTTGTTCACCCCATTTGAAGCTTAATAACTTTTGTGTTTTTGTCGAAAATTTCTGAAATTTTGCAGGGAAGATTTTTTTATTAGGGGATTGATGCATTAAATTTTGGTTAGTAAAGGTCGAGGGGATGGGAGAAAAAGAGGGTCGTGTGTCATATCTCTTGTAGTTCGGAATAATTACGATTTTATTCGCTTTTAGCCTTTACAATTTTTAATAAAACTCATCCCTTCCATCAAAATTAAGCTTTTTTCCATTTTATAATAGTTAAAAATATAAAAAGATTTTAAAACAAAATGTCACAACAGAAATGATGCCGGGAAAGTTAAGCAACCGGTTGCTGGATTTTTTTTTATACTGCTCAAACATGAATATGAAAGAAAATTTATGAAAATAAAAATTGTAAAAAAAATACAAAATATATATATTTGATATATAAAATATTTTTTGAGCAAGATGATGATACATATTGAGTTTCAGTTGAAATACAGTAGAGCATCGATTATCCGACCCCGATCAATCGGTTAACCGACCTCGTTCTAGTCGGCAAATTCAAATGTCCGCTAATGTTGTGGCGCTACAATATTTAGCTACGTCTTGGCAACTTTAATAGTATTTTTACGTGTTTTAGCTGGCAACACTGGCTCGACCATGAAAGGGAGACAGTATTTAAACGAGGCTTAATTTTCTAATTTTTAACGATACAATAGCAACGATTATTATTTTTAAAAAATTTTTGTTAGACTTAACGTCGATGAAAATTCAACGCGAAGTAGATTAATAGCGATATACTAATATACTAATTACATGAGATATACTAATATACTATACTAATAATGTATTTTTTCATATTTTTCGGTTATCCGTTTTTTCAGTTATCCGACCAACCCATCCCCAATTGAGTCGGATAATCGATGCTCTACTGTATAATTCTTACAAAACAAGATATAATTTTAAAAAAATGTATATGACATTCACTTAAGTCGGTGTTTTTCAACCTGTGGATCGCGACCCTCCAGGGGGTCGCAAAGCCTTACAAGGGGTCGCGGGTAAAAGAAAAAGACAAATGTTTGTAGGTCCTACACAACAATAAAAAAAACATACAATTTCAGTGAGAAGGCTGTACCTGTTTATTTTATAGTAAAATTGATTTTTCGATCGATAATTAAGTCTCAACAGAAAGAAAATCAAATACGTAGTTTTTAAAATCACTGATATAGTTTTAATATGGCCCTGGGGGTCGCCAGAATTTTTTAACTTGTAAAGGGATCGCGTATTCAAGAAGGTTGAAAAACACTGACTTAAGTAATGCAACAAGTAGCATATAGCATTTATCACTCTGATTTTTTTTCATTTCTGAACGATAGGCAGCGTTTTTTTATGTAGTGAGAGTGTAATGAAAATGTCGTCATTAGCAGCTATCGCTTTATGTGGCTGCATTATAGTTTAGAAACACTTTTTGCTCTAGCTAAAGATGGATGCCATAAGCTATCCTTTAATTCCAGTTACAACCGAAAATAGTGTTTTAGTTAAAGACTACAATAGGCCTATTTAAATAAAGAGATATAAAGAATTGAGCATTTCTCATTCCGAAAATGTGAGCAAAATAAAGAAATAGGAGATAGATAATTATATTTAAAATATAGTCTTTTCTTATTCTCTAGATAACTTTCAGAGTTAACTTAATCCTTCTTAATCTGTCCATAATATTTTTATTAACAGTCACTTCGACTTTTTATTTTCGCAGCATAACATCGTATTATACACACTAGCGTTCATTTTGCTTTACACGTAAAAGCAGATTTACGTGTAAAGCAAAAAGCAGATTTACACGTATAGCACTTCATTTAGAAACGTTTTGCTGTATAACGATCGAGGTACAGCAGTAGCACTGAAAGGACAACCTACTGCTACCTTCCCTTGCTGGCAAACAGGGCAAAGTTTTCCCACTTCACCCCCTCCTATGAACTCACGCAAATCATGACGGGCCACGGAAACTTTACAGATTATCTATCCCGTTTTCTCGTCCAAGGGAATGGGCAATGCCATTGCCCGCTTAATGAGTGGGACGACAGCGTCCACATGCTGTTCCGCTGCCCTCTGTACGGAACAAACGAAGACAACTGATACAAGCAGTGATGCAGGAGAACGACGTGTCTCCGTGTCCGGCAAGCCTTCTTCTCAGCAACAAAGATATTTTCACAAAATTCAATGACGTTATTCACCGAATTAAGTTGCTCAGCTAACTGGGGTGTGTGGAGGGTAACCTCCCCATCCCATGGTTTCTATCTTAGCGCCGGGTTTCTTCACTCAGGACTTCAAGCGGACTTAGTTTATGTTACTAACATCTGCAAGTTAATGTCGGGATCTACTTTTATTCCATATTATTTTATTTTGTCTAATTGTAAAGGACGTATATATGTTCAACCCGCCGTAAAGTGTATTTTCTGTTTAATTGTGCTATGTACTGTACTTTTGATTATTGTATCTCCTATGTAATATTTGGACTGCTGCGTCAGTCTAGTATTTGTGATTGTTACCTGTAATATTCGGTTCCCAGCCAGTCTTCATGTGATTCCTTTTCCTTCTCTCCCCCCCGGGCCATATGTATTGGTAAAGCAGTTCTTTCACAACTGTCAACTGTATAACGATCGAGCAGCGCTGCATAAAGAAACGCGACCATACTTTCTTAAGTGCCATCCTGTAGCCGAATGGATAAAACAACCGAACACCGGTAGTTAGTTTGTCCTGGGTTTGGGCATGGCTAACGGGCNTAATTCATTTTGTATATCCGGACTCAAGTAATTGGTACTTACTGTCTGCATCGAGCAATTTGTTATAGCTTTCACCTTTTCTACTCCTAATTTAGGGTTTGCTGTTGATCCATAAGGTTAAATTTGGCATCATCCAAAAACATAACAGAATCCAACATGAATGCTATTTGTCCAGACAAACCACTATGTATTTTACTAGTCAATAATAGCTTTTTATGTGAATTGTAAACTTTTAAACCATGTTGCACAAACACCGTGCAGTTCATGTAACGGCTACTTTAATAGTATTTTTACGTGTTTTAGCTGGCAACACTGGCTCGACCATGAAAGGGAGACAGTATTTAAACGAGGCTTAATTTTCTAATTTTTAACGATACAATAGCAACGATTATTATTTTTAAAAAATTTTTGTTAGACTTAACGTCGATGAAAATTCAACGCGAAGTAGATTAATAGCGATATACTAATATACTAATTACATGAGATATACTAATATACTATACTAATAATGTATTTTTTCATATTTTTCGGTTATTCGTTTTTTCAGTTATCCGACCAACCCCAGTTCCCAATTGAGTCGGATAATCGATGCTCTACTGTATATCAATTTATATGTTAAAAATAAAATAAAAATAAAAAATGTATTTTATATTTTGTAAAGATTGTTTTTTATTGAAAATAAATTTGATTAAATATTTACTTTTCGTTTTCATTCAAAAACAAATTTGAACTGTCTTTCAACAAAAACTGCGGCATTCTTTAAATATTTTATAAGTTCAGTTTATTTATTTCAAAAAACGACGTCAATCTCCGCATATCATATATTATAGAATTGTGGATGCCAACTCTGAGGCCAAAACCCGTACAAACCCCCTAATAATATTTTAAGTAGTGCCAGGTCCCTAAAGTTTAAGGTTAAAATTAATTTTTAATTACCCAACTCTAAGGGATTCCAGCCCATTAAAGTTGGTGCCAACGTGTAGAATTCTTTATTTCTCGATACATTTCAATTCAAATTGTTCATTTTAGCCCGTATTTCAATGAATAATTAGTCCTTATTCAGTTATATTCCTGCAACATTTAAAATTTGTTATAGAAATGCAGCTAAAGTGGAACTAATTATAATTTAAATAAACGCCCAAAATGCACTTTGCATCAAAAATAGATTAAAGCGGAGATAAGTGTATTAAGGTATATCGAAAAATAAAGATGAAAGTCATCCGAGATGGCATTTTAAAAGAAATAAACATGTAGTTTTATAAAATTTAAATGAGAAAAAATTAAATATTTTTATTAGTTAATATAGTAAACACGATTGAATTTTTTGAATTTTAGACTGCATCATAAACTAATAAAACTAATTTCGTTTACCATATTGATTGACATAATCAAAATTTTATTCTGTATAAAATCCTTAATATTATTAGTGATATAATAATGTAATTATTAAAGATGTATTTTAATTATATTTCTGTTTATGTAAGAATAATTAAATTATTAATAATTAAATATATTCATATACGTTTATAATCGTTATTTTATGTATTACATTTTAAAAAATTTTAAAGACATGTTAGAAATCTTATAATTTTAATCATTTATTTCTTTAATTTAATCTGTAAACGTCCTTCTAATAACCGAGACATAAATATTTAATGCTGATTTAAATTTGAATTTTAATAACCTTCTAATACATATTCAATTATATGTGTTTAAAAAAATTAATATGAATAAAATTTTTTACAAAATTATTTTTTATAATTATATAATGCATCTCTTTTTAAATTTTTAAAAAGAAATTAAAGCACTTTTATAGGAATTATCCTTATAAAACGAATATTTTTAAAGAAATAAACAAGAGAAACAAAAAATATGCCTTTCGATACTTATGATTTAAGCCTCATATATTGTCAAATTAATTTTTTTCAATATTGATGCAATTTTTACGTAGGGAGAGAAATTTTTGAACTAGGGGCTTTTGAATATTTGTTATATATATATATATATATGTATTTTTTTAAATAAATTGAGGTACATTTTAGGTTTTTGTACAGATGTTGGCAACATTGAATGATGTCACCGTCACATGTTACCCGTTGTTTCATTTCTACAGGGAACAGAGTGAGCATTTCATCACATGATAAGTAAATTTATTTATTTATTTTTTTTAAATAAGCTTTATGTATTTTCATTCGTTTACTTTTGATAACTTAGAGTGTTATATTGTGTAATATATTTAATAGACATTCTTGTAGTAAGTTTGAATTGAATTTCGAGAGGAAAATTTGTAAATCACGATTATTTCAAAATGGTGATTAGGGGGCACTTTTGAAACAGTTTTCTTAAATCTGCTTCTACCGCGTGTTTTATTACAAATTTTAATAATGAAAAACAGCTTTTTAATCTTTAAAGAAAGAATAAAACTTTCAAAATACAAATAGCTTAAATAAGATAATTTGTTAGATTAAACTTTAAAAAGCTATTTTTATGTCCACTATAAGGAAAACATTATTATAAATTTTCTAAATTTATAAATTGCAGTAACTAATTCTCTACATATATATATTTTTTTTTCCTAGAGTCAACATAGTGCAAACTTTCAAACGATGATAGTTGATAGGGATAGAATATGGCAACGCAACATATGGGCAGTGTGCCAAGGGGGGTGATGCCTCTCATAGGACTTGCTACGGAAAACGGGGCCCTATTTAAAAGTTAGACAAGTGAGGAAAAACCGGAAAACTCCAGGTTACCAATCCGTTGGGGAGGCACAAACACACGACCAAGTGTAAGTGTTCAAGTGTCAGTGTTTTATCCACTCAGCCATCGGTGAGTGTCAACTTTTTGAAAGGAAGTATTCACAAGTTTTACTTTCCCGTTTCTGAAGACAAGTGGCCTATTCCTATGAAGCATGTTCTATGTAAACTTCCAAATAGGCATTCCTAAAAGAACAGCTCAACTGCTTAAATTTTGCATCAATTTCTTTACTTTAAGATGCATTAAGAATTTATTAATTTTTCTAAATTAATAAAATTGTTTTTATATTAACCTATTTTAAGTTGATTCTAATTATCCTGCCAGTATTTAAATATAGCACTCGTTTTCGATTGTATATTTGCGTCTGTTTAAAACTGCTCCAGAGCAGTTCAAATGTACTCGATAGAGGGGAAGATTTGAACAAAAACATTTATTACTTACTCTCTTATTATTTATGTTTCCTCATAAGAAGCCAATAAAGTGGATTATTTTTATTAATTCCTAAATAAATGTTGAACTGAAACAGTTGTGCAAGTGTATTTTATTTCGATTTTACATGTTTAAAAACATCGAATTTTAAAATGTTCGAAACTACTCTCCTCTGCCTATAATAACTGTTTAAAACATTACATAAACTTGGTAATTTTCAAAATTAAATTATACATTTTATTATACCGTTTTTGTATTTTGAAGTAGCCTTAATTTTAAAGTAATATATAAAACTCAAATAAGATTAAACAATACCCTACATTTATTTTCAAAATAAATTATTAAACTTTAAATCATAATGATTTTCTACGATTTTTATAGTTCGTATGAATTTCCTTCGTGAATTTCGAATGTAGTGTGTGCTTTGAACATTCTTATTTTCGTGCAATTAATATATAGCAGTCTTTTCCCCCTGAGTCTGTAGAGTCTCAGTTGACGTCACGATTTGTTAAAAACAAAGCTCTTTCGGTTTAAATATATTATATAATTTAGACAGCACAGAACTGCGATCAAAAGTTGCTAATTTGATTTTCGCGATTATTTTCAATTCATATTTCAATTTATTCTTTTTAATATATTAATTTTTAACTTGAATGTATATGTACAGAACCCTATATTATAGAGTAAGGATTTGTCTTAATTAACTTGTTTATATATTGTAGGATTTATAAATACTAGTTTTCTCGAATTTTGATTTTTGTATAGTCTATAAGATGTCACACAAAACGGTTTCGCGTTCTCAAAAGCCATATCTTTCTAATTTTCAAACTTAAATATTTTTTTTACAAATTAGTCTACAGTACATAGCATGAAATATTTCTGCTTTAAGATGTATTCAAAATAATTGCCAAAACGGAATTTTAGTCGCTATTGGATGTTTTCATGTAGAACAGTAACTGGAGATGAACTTTCGTCTAAGGAAGTCTATGGATATGTTAATCGTATACAGTGATGTGGCTTAGTTTTAAGACTCCTTAAGCACGAAATTATTATTGATTTCCTATTTTCATTATACTAATTACAGTTTTAAAAATCCAAATTATAAAAAAGCTTAATTAGTTTATTAATAACATAATAGTTACTTGTATAAATATATTTTTGTATTATTTACAGTTTTACATACAAAATAAAGAAAACAGACAATATAATAATTTATAAATTAATTAAAAAATTAAAACATCAATTATCGAAATTTTGCATTTGTGCAAATTCGGCCATTACATCTTTTGTAAAGTAAAACACTATAAAATACATATTTTACTTTCTTTTTTGTTTTCAATAGCTAACAACAGTTACTTTGGCTAATAGATTAAAAATTATAGGAAATTATAAAAGTAATAAGTTTCTAACTGTTCTTTTAACAGTAGCGACTGGTACGAATAGAGTGAGAAATACAGATAAAGTAAAAGCTTCTTAAAACTTACTTCCCAAAACAATATGTTATAATGAATAAGTAAAAATATTGTCTAACAGGCATGCTCTCTGATAAATCATTTTTAATTAGTGAAATCAAATTGCAAAATTAAATTAGCAATTAGAATGTCATATAGAATTAATATGTCTGTTTCTGACATATTAATAACTTTTCGTTAAAAAATTCAAGATAAGTTTTCATTAATTTCATTCATTCAGAATTATTGTTAATTTTAGTTATGAAGTGAATAAACTAAAAAACATTGATTTGATTGATAAAGACTAATCCTTAATATGAAATAGAAAAGTAGCAAGGTCGTCGTTTCGTCTTTTATTCATTTATTGACATTCTCAAAATTGGGCATATTCTGAAGATTTTTACGATTTCTTCTGATTCACATTTAATTTTTTCGTTCGAGTTTCAAAAGGGTTGTAAATTTATGTTCACACGATTTAAATCATAATGAGTCTCATAAAGATCTGTAAGTTATCACAGATCTTAATGAGGCTACTTTTGTTCGTTTGCCTGTATAGTGTTTGTAACACAATTAATTTGACACATTATATTATACAAAATTATGCAAATGACGCGGGTTAACATACCAGAAGACTGGCACACCAAGATCTAGCGGTGATACTAGATTAAAGTTACGCTTATTACAGATAATATGTTAAAATTCTATACTAACGTACTCTCGTATACTTTCTTTCTGTGGCATATACACATATTTTTGTGCATATTTATTGATGAGTTTAGACCAACAGATAACTTGACTTCCTTGATTTCTAGTTGATAAGGATAACAGTAACTGCAGATGACCACAGATATTTACATATAGTATTGAATGTCTCCAATTTCATTCCCTCTCTCAAGACAGGAAACTAAACTCGATATTATAAGAATTTCGTGAGATTCTTTTGTTGTAATATTCAAAACAATTCGTGAAATACTACATAGAATTGGTATATGATTTCTATTTAGAGTTTTACCTTGTTAGATGCTGTATACGTTTATATACTTTTATTTATTTTGATTTAATTTACATAATTTATCGATTATAAACCAGGTAGAATAAGTTCTTCTTCCAAATTGCTAAAAAAATACGCATTTCGGGTTATCCATTGTATAGAATTTGCTCTATTTTCTTATTTATAATACATTTTTAATGCACAATATATTATTTAGAATATAAAAGTAATTTTTTCGATTTTACTTCTGTATTGGAATATTTTAAGAGCATCTTTCACTTTCATTATTGAAAAAACTGAAGAAGAGAAAATTCTGCTTCAAGGATAAATTTGAAATGCATATTTTATAGCAATTTGAAATAATGGAGTGTTATAGGTAATTTATATTTGATAATTTATGTAAATTAAGTCAAAATAAATTCAGATGTATAAAGCTTTATGAATAGTTAAGCGCATAATCTGTTTTTTCAACAAAAAAAAAAAAAACAGATTATGCGCTTCATACGTGTTTACAACATAATGTGTTAAATGATAAAAACGGATATATATATATTTAAAAATATCTGACAAATACTATATACACCAAATCGAAATATAAAATATGTAATTTGTTCTATATACTTTTTTGTCGTATATCTTATCTTGGGATTAATTTTACATGATAAAATTTCCTTTTTTAACGAAACATCATGTATAAATAATGATCCTATTGAATGCAATGATTCAAAAACATATAGCCTAAGACATATAAGAAGAAAATACAAGACCACAAATTTGTCTACACAATAAAAATTACAGAACTTGCTGCTTCTTTTCTTACAGACAGCATATAATAGATCGAAACAATAAGGTTAGGTTTGATCTATAATACGTTCGATGAATAATATGATCTCTAAAAGATTAATGAGAAAATATTATACATTATAACAATTTAATACAGTACTTGTCTTGTATTTACAAGTATGTACATTTAATATCTGAATTCTGTGATTACAAGAAGTGTTATAAGTTACAATTTATTATTAGAACTGATTTACTGTAATCCCGTAAAACAAATTTTTGTTGATTGGTTTATTTAATTATAAATTATAATAAATAAATATACTTTGTTTCAATAAATATATTTTAATTTTCTTGAAAATTATTTTTATAAATTTTTATAAATTATATTTTTATAAATTAAAAAATATCTTACCTACGCTATAATTCTCTAATCTAGGTCTCTGAATATCTCTTAAAAATCCTTATTTTTCTAGGGACCAAAAACTTTCTTTATTCTGTCCATGTGGTAGGTATGTCATTGATCATAGAATCAATGACATACCTATACGTTCTTGTGCCATTCAATTTGAACCATTTTTATGCCGGAAATCAGCTGTTACCAATTTTAGCTGCAGAAATGTTTGCAATATCTTTACATAAAGAAATTTCTTGCGAACTTTCGGAGAAGAGAGGAACAGTTATTGCTATTTGTTTTAGACTTTTCTACCTCAACATTTATACTTCTGGTCTTGAGAAGACTATGTTGTAAGTGAAAAAGACACTCAATAAGTAGCACATTTTACGTCTTCATTATCAATGAATTTATTAACAACGAATAACGTCTATTTTCTGTAATTGGTTCAATCATTTACCTGATATAATAAAAAAAAATCACGATACAGAATCCAATGACATATAATTCATCTTCTTATCNTTTTTGGAAATTCTTATAGAAATTTGTTTTGATTAAACTTTTTCTTTTATTTAAAAACTATCACCTAAGTTTTCACATTTTCTCCAAAATTATATTAAACCTACTTTTATTATTTCTTTTAGAAAACTTCTTGTAGTTTAACGAAAAAAATCTAAATGTTTATTAAATTAAATTATACCAAGGGATAGATGTATGTCGAAGTGCCTTTCAACGATAAACGTCGCCTGCTAACAACAAAATGAGACCATTTCTAACAACATGACGCTTCGATCTTATAATATCAAGAAAACACGAGTCAAGTATTTCGGTATCATACATCTTCCTTAATCCCGAGTTCAGATAACTTTTTTCCTTTTCAATTCTTGACAAGAATAGTTGATGTAGCGCATAGACTTCATGCAGTACAACCCAAACCACTTCATAGTCTCTAAAAAAATAAAAAGACAACTTGAGTTATACTCTTTGTTATATGTCACATGGGATATGTCATTGCCAATTGATACAGATGAGAAAACAGTTCTCGCTGTTTATATTCTTCTAATCATATAAATATAGATCCTTACGATAGATATTTTAGGTTTATATCGTTTGAAAAAATCAAATGTTTTCGAATATGAAAATAAATGATAGCAAAATAATATAAACAGAATTCTTCGCTGATTTTTTAATTTTTATCTTCATACATGTCATTCACAAATTAAATTTCAGGTTTCATCTATAAACATATAAACGTATAGACAGAAGAAATTTTTTTTAATTTACTTTAAAAATTCGATTGTATTCATCACAAATTTAACTTTCACTCAAAGATAAATTATAATTTTAAAAATAAAGTTTTTCTATTCTTTAATACTCCAATTATTAATGGATGTAGCGTAACTATTTAGATGATTTTACTGTTTGTTTGATATTTAATTGAAATTTTCATTGCAGTAGTGGAGAATGATCCTAAGCTCCAAATGAAGCATTAAAACTTATGCTTATCGGAACAGCATATCTTTTCTATTATACTTTCTCTGTGGTGAAGGGTCCTCTGTGTCATTTTTAATTACGGCTCCTGGATTTTGATCATTACGATTGGCGCTAAGTGATCCCTATGAAGTTTCTGTGGTGGCAAAGAATCCTATGTAATATATTATATAATACATGTTTCTTAGAACAGTTCTGCACTAACGCATTGGTTTCCTTGGTTGTAATTGAACCTAATTAAAAATATTAATCGATGTTAAATTATTTAATGTGTTTAAATATGAAATTAATTTTATTCTAAAAAATAATTTATAGGCCTACATCTATAAAATTGTACATCAATCTAATTTTTTATTTAGTTGATGTATAACAATCGTTCAAAAAAATACCCACCAAGATTTTGCATTTTTGCACTCATTTTTGAACCTTTAAACTTCGAGAAATGAAAAAAGATTCGGGGGTAATTTCTGTATGTATGGGTATTTGCGTGGGGCACGATTTTGTTCACCCCATTTGAAGCTTAATAACTTTTGTGTTTTTGTCGAAAATTTCTGAAATTTTGCAGGGAAGATTTTTTTATTAGGGGATTGATGCATTAAATTTTGGTTAGTAAAGGTCGAGGGGATGGGGAGAAAAGGAGGGTCGTGTGTCATATCTCTTGTAGTTCGGAATAATTACGATTTTATTCGCTTTTAGCCTTTACAATTTTTAATAAAACCCATCCCTTCCATCAAAATTAAGCTTTTTTCCATTTTATAATAGTTAAAAATATAAAAAGATATTAAAACAAAATGTCACAACAGAAATGATGCCGGGAAAGTTAAGCAACCGGTTGCTGGATTTTTTTTATACTGCTCAAACATGAATATGAAAGTAAATTTATGAAAATAAAAATTGTAAAAAAATACAAAATATATATATTTGATATATAAAATATTTTTTGAGCAAGATGATGATACATATTGAGTTTCAGTTGAAATACAGTAGAGCATCGATTATCCGACCCCGATCAATCGGTTAACCGACCTCGTTCTAGTCGGCAAATTCAAATGTCCGCTAATGTTGTGGCGCTACAATATTTAGCTACGTCTTGGCAACTTTAATAGTATTTTTACGTGTTTTAGCTGGCAACACTGGCTCGACCATGAAAGGGAGACAGTATTTAAACGAGGCTTAATTTTCTAATTTTTAACGATACAATAGCAACGATTATTATTTTTAAAAAATTTTTGTTAGACTTAACGTCGATGAAAATTCAACGCGAAGTAGATTAATAGCGATATACTAATATACTAATTACATGAGATATACTAATATACTATACTAATAATGTATTTTTTCATATTTTTCGGTTATTCGTTTTTTCAGTTATCCGACCAACCCCAGTTCCCAATTGAGTCGGATAATCGATGCTCTACTGTATATCAATTTATATGTTAAAAATAAAATAAAAATAAAAAATGTATTTTATATTTTGTAAAGATTGTTTTTTATTGAAAATAAATTTGATTAAATATTTACTTTTCGTTTTCATTCAAAAACAAATTTGAACTGTCTTTCAACAAAAACTGCGGCATTCTTTAAATATTTTATAAGTTCAGTTTATTTATTTCAAAAAACGACGTCAATCTCCGCATATCATATATTATAGAATTGTGGATGCCAACTCTGAGGCCAAAACCCGTACAAACCCCCTAATAATATTTTAAGTAGTGCCAGGTCCCTAAAGTTTAAGGTTAAAATTAATTTTTAATTACCCAACTCTAAGGGATTCCAGCCCATTAAAGTTGGTGCCAACGTGTAGAATTCTTTATTTCTCGATACATTTCAATTCAAATTGTTCATTTTAGCCCGTATTTCAATGAATAATTAGTCCTTATTCAGTTATATTCCTGCAACATTTAAAATTTGTTATAGAAATGCAGCTAAAGTGGAACTAATTATAATTTAAATAAACGCCCAAAATGCACTTTGCATCAAAAATAGATTAAAGCGGAGATAAGTGTATTAAGGTATATCGAAAAATAAAGATGAAAGTCATCCGAGATGGCATTTTAAAAGAAATAAACATGTAGTTTTATAAAATTTAAATGAGAAAAAATTAAATATTTTTATTAGTTAATATAGTAAACACGATTGAATTTTTTGAATTTTAGACTGCATCATAAACTAATAAAACTAATTTCGTTTACCATATTGATTGACATAATCAAAATTTTATTCTGTATAAAATCCTTAATATTATTAGTGATATAATAATGTAATTATTAAAGATGTATTTTAATTATATTTCTGTTTATGTAAGAATAATTAAATTATTAATAATTAAATATATTCATATACGTTTATAATCGTTATTTTATGTATTACATTTTAAAAAATTTTAAAGACATGTTAGAAATCTTATAATTTTAATCATTTATTTCTTTAATTTAATCTGTAAACGTCCTTCTAATAACCGAGACATAAATATTTAATGCTGATTTAAATTTGAATTTTAATAACCTTCTAATACATATTCAATTATATGTGTTTAAAAAAATTAATATGAATAAAATTTTTTACAAAATTATTTTTTATAATTATATAATGCATCTCTTTTTAAATTTTTAAAAAGAAATTAAAGCACTTTTATAGGAATTATCCTTATAAAACGAATATTTTTAAAGAAATAAACAAGAGAAACAAAAAATATGCCTTTCGATACTTATGATTTAAGCCTCATATATTGTCAAATTAATTTTTTTCAATATTGATGCAATTTTTACGTAGGGAGAGAAATTTTTGAACTAGGGGCTTTTGAATATTTGTTATATATATATATATATGTATTTTTTTAAATAAATTGAGGTACATTTTAGGTTTTTGTACAGATGTTGGCAACATTGAATGATGTCACCGTCACATGTTACCCGTTGTTTCATTTCTACAGGGAACAGAGTGAGCATTTCATCACATGATAAGTAAATTTATTTATTTATTTTTTTTAAATAAGCTTTATGTATTTTCATTCGTTTACTTTTGATAACTTAGAGTGTTATATTGTGTAATATATTTAATAGACATTCTTGTAGTAAGTTTGAATTGAATTTCGAGAGGAAAATTTGTAAATCACGATTATTTCAAAATGGTGATTAGGGGGCACTTTTGAAACAGTTTTCTTAAATCTGCTTCTACCGCGTGTTTTATTACAAATTTTAATAATGAAAAACAGCTTTTTAATCTTTAAAGAAAGAATAAAACTTTCAAAATACAAATAGCTTAAATAAGATAATTTGTTAGATTAAACTTTAAAAAGCTATTTTTATGTCCACTATAAAGGAAAACATTATTATAAATTTTCTAAATTTATAAATTGCAGTAACTAATTCTCTACATATATATATATTTTTTTCCTAGAGTCAACATAGTGCAAACTTTCAAACGATGATAGTTGATAGGGATAGAATATGGCAACGCAACATATGGGCAGTGTGCCAAGGGGAGTGATGCCTCTCATAGGACTTGCTACGGAAAACGGGGCCCTATTTAAAAGTTAGACAAGTGAGGAAAAACCGGAAAACTCCAGGTTACCAATCCGTTGGGGAGGCACAAACACACGACCAAGTGTAAGTGTTCAAGTGTCAGTGTTTTATCCACTCAGCCATCGGTGAGTGTCAACTTTTTGAAAGGAAGTATTCACAAGTTTTACTTTCCCGTTTCTGAAGACAAGTGGCCTATTCCTATGAAGCATGTTCTATGTAAACTTCCAAATAGGCATTCCTAAAAGAACAGCTCAACTGCTTAAATTTTGCATCAATTTCTTTACTTTAAGATGCATTAAGAATTTATTAATTTTTCTAAATTAATAAAATTGTTTTTATATTAACCTATTTTAAGTTGATTCTAATTATCCTGCCAGTATTTAAATATAGCACTCGTTTTCGATTGTATATTTGCGTCTGTTTAAAACTGCTCCAGAGCAGTTCAAATGTACTCGATAGAGGGGAAGATTTGAACAAAAACATTTATTACTTACTCTCTTATTATTTATGTTTCCTCATAAGAAGCCAATAAAGTGGATTATTTTTATTAATTCCTAAATAAATGTTGAACTGAAACAGTTGTGCAAGTGTATTTTATTTCGATTTTACATGTTTAAAAACATCGAATTTTAAAATGTTCGAAACTACTCTCCTCTGCCTATAATAACTGTTTAAAACATTACATAAACTTGGTAATTTTCAAAATTAAATTATACATTTTATTATACCGTTTTTGTATTTTGAAGTAGCCTTAATTTTAAAGTAATATATAAAACTCAAATAAGATTAAACAATACCCTACATTTATTTTCAAAATAAATTATTAAACTTTAAATCATAATGATTTTCTACGATTTTTATAGTTCGTATGAATTTCCTTCGTGAATTTCGAATGTAGTGTGTGCTTTGAACATTCTTATTTTCGTGCAATTAATATATAGCAGTCTTTTCCCCTGAGTCTGTAGTCTCAGTTGACGTCACGATTTGTTAAAAACAAAGCTCTTTCGGTTTAAATATATTATATAATTTAGACAGCACAGAACTGCGATCAAAAGTTGCTAATTTGATTTTCGCGATTATTTTCAATTCATATTTCAATTTATTCTTTTTAATATATTAATTTTTAACTTGAATGTATATGTACAGAACCCTATATTATAGAGTAAGGATTTGTCTTAATTAACTTGTTTATATATTGTAGGATTTATAAATACTAGTTTTCTCGAATTTTGATTTTTGTATAGTCTATAAGATGTCACACAAAACGGTTTCGCGTTCTCAAAAGCCATATCTTTCTAATTTTCAAACTTAAATATTTTTTTTACAAATTAGTCTACAGTACATAGCATGAAATATTTCTGCTTTAAGATGTATTCAAAATAATTGCCAAAACGGAATTTTAGTTGCTATTGGATGTTTTCATGTAGAACAGTAACTGGAGATGAACTTTCGTCTAAGGAAGTCTATGGATATGTTAATCGTATACAGTGATGTGGCTTAGTTTTCAGACTCCTTAAGCACGAAATTATTATTGATTTTCTATTATCATTATACTAATTACAGTTTTAAAAATCCAAATTATATAAAAAGGCTGAATTAGTTTATTAATAACATAAAAGTTACTTGTATAAATATATTTTTGTATTATTTACAGTTTTACATACAAAATAAAGAAAACAGACACTATAATAATTTATAAATTAATTAAAAAATTAAAACATCAATTATCGAAATTTTGCATTTGTGCAAATTCGGCCATTACATCTTTTGTAAAGTAAAACACTATAAAATACATATTTTACTTTCTTTTTTGTTTTCAATAGCTAACAACAGTTACTTTGGCTAATAGATTAAAAATTATAGGAAATTATAAAAGTAATAAGTTTCTAACTGTTCTTTTAACAGTAGCGACTGGTACGAATAGAGTGAGAAATACAGATAAAGTAAAAGCTTCTTAAAACTTACTTCCCAAAACAATATGTTATAATGAATAAGTAAAAATATTGTCTAACAGGCATGCTCTCTGATAAATCATTTTTAATTAGTGAAATCAAATTGCAAAATTAAATTAGCAATTAGAATGTCATATAGAATTAATATGTCTGTTTCTGACATATTAATAACTTTTCGTTAAAAAATTCAAGATAAGTTTTCATTAATTTCATTCATTCAGAATTATTGTTAATTTTAGTTATGAAGTGAATAAACTAAAAAACATTGATTTGATTGATAAAGACTAATCCTTAATATGAAATAGAAAAGTAGCAAGGTCGTCGTTTCGTCTTTTATTCATTTATTGACATTCTCAAAATTGGGCATATTCTGAAGATTTTTACGATTTCTTCTGATTCACATTTAATTTTTTCGTTCGAGTTTCAAAAGGGTTGTAAATTTATGTTCACACGATTTAAATCATAATGAGTCTCATAAAGATCTGTAAGTTATCACAGATCTTAATGAGGCTACTTTTGTTCGTTTGCCTGTATAGTGTTTGTAACACAATTAATTTGACACATTATATTATACAAAATTATGCAAATGACGCGGGTTAACATACCAGAAGACTGGCACACCAAGATCTAGCGGTGATACTAGATTAAAGTTACGCTTATTACAGATAATATGTTAAAATTCTATACTAACGTACTCTCGTATACTTTCTTTCTGTGGCATATACACATATTTTTGTGCATATTTATTGATGAGTTTAGACCAACAGATAACTTGACTTCCTTGATTTCTAGTTGATAAGGATAACAGTAACTGCAGATGACCACAGATATTTACATATAGTATTGAATGTTTCCAATTTCATTCCCTCTCTCAAGACAGGAAACTAAACTCGATATTATAAGAATTTCGTGAGATTCTTTTGTTGTAATATTCAAAACAATTCGTGAAATACTACATAGAATTGGTATATGATTTCTATTTAGAGTTTTAGATGCTGTATACGTTTATATACTTTTATTTATTTTGATTTAATTTATATAATTTATCGATTATAAACCAGGTAGAATAAGTTCTTCCAAATTGCTAAAAAATACGCATTTCGGGTTATCCATTGTATAGAATTTGCTCTATTTTCTTATTTATAATACATTTTTAATGCACAATATATTATTTAGAATATAAAAGTAATTTTTTCGATTTTACTTCTGTATTGGAATATTTTAAGAGCATCTTTCACTTTCATTATTGAAAAAACTGAAGAAGAGAAAATTCTGCTTCAAGGATAAATTTGAAATGCATATTTTATAGCAATTTGAAATAATGGAGTGTTATAGGTAATTTATATTTGATAATTTATGTAAATTAAGTCAAAATAAATTCAGATGTATAAAGCTTTATGAATAGTTAAGCGCATAATCTGTTTTTTCAACAAAAAAAAAAAACAGATTATGCGCTTCATACGTGTTTACAACATAATGTGTTAAATGATAAAAACGGATATATATATATTTAAAAATATCTGACAAATACTATATACACCAAATCGAAATATAAAATATGTAATTTGTTCTATATACTTTTTTGTCGTATATCTTATCTTGGGATTAATTTTACATGATAAAATTTCCTTTTTTAACGAAACATCATGTATAAATAATGATCCTATTGAATGCAATGATTCAAAAACATATAGCCTAAGACATATAAGAAGAAAATACAAGACCACAAATTTGTCTACACAATAAAAATTACAGAACTTGCTGCTTCTTTTCTTACAGACAGCATATAATAGATCGAAACAATAAGGTTAGGTTTGATCTATAATACGTTCGATGAATAATATGATCTCTAAAAGATTAATGAGAAAATATTATACATTATAACAATTTAATACAGTACTTGTCTTGTATTTACAAGTATGTACATTTAATATCTGAATTCTGTGATTACAAGAAGTGTTATAAGTTACAATTTATTATTAGAACTGATTTACTGTAATCCCGTAAAACAAATTTTTGTTGATTGGTTTATTTAATTATAAATTATAATAAATAAATATACTTTGTTTCAATAAATATATTTTAATTTTCTTGAAAATTATTTTTATAAATTTTTATAAATTATATTTTTATAAATTAAAAAATATCTTACCTACGCTATAATTCTCTAATCTAGGTCTCTGAATATCTCTTAAAAATCCTTATTTTTCTAGGGACCAAAAACTTTCTTTATTCTGTCCATGTGGTAGGTATGTCATTGATCATAGAATCAATGACATACCTATACGTTCTTGTGCCATTCAATTTGAACCATTTTTATGCCGGAAATCAGCTGTTACCAATTTTAGCTGCAGAAATGTTTGCAATATCTTTACATAAAGAAATTTCTTGCGAACTTTCGGAGAAGAGAGGAACAGTTATTGCTATTTGTTTTAGACTTTTCTACCTCAACATTTATACTTCTGGTCTTGAGAAGACTATGTTGTAAGTGAAAAAGACACTCAATAAGTAGCACATTTTACGTCTTCATTATCAATGAATTTATTAACAACGAATAACGTCTATTTTCTGTAATTGGTTCAATCATTTACCTGATATAATAAAAAAAAATCACGATACAGAATCCAATGACATATAATTCATCTTCTTATCTTAATTTATAAAAAAAATACAGTAAAGATGCGTATTTCATATTTTAAATATAAAATATTTTATGTGCAACTTTGAATTATAAGACTCATAACATTATTTTAATCTTCTAATTTCGTTGTTTATATTTCTTTTAATATTGAATAAACTTATTAACGAAATTATACGAATGATTAAATATTTTATAAGAGACTATTCTGAAATGTTATAATTTATCTTTAATCACAATTTGTTATTTTTTAATAAAAACTTTTGCATTATTTATCTTTTCCTTAGATGTCATGTCTTAGTAATCTAATAAATCATTATTATCATATTTATGCAATAATTTCTGTTTGCTCTATAAGCCCAGAAATTAGTATAGATATTTAAAGTATATACTTATTTTAAATATTGAAGAAATTATGCAAAGATTTCATTACACAGAAAAGCTATAAGTAATTTAATCATTATTTAAAAGAACGAAATAAATAAAATTATTATTAGATACTAAAATATTGAAATGAATTGGAAAATAATTCATATCATTAAGCAAACATTTCTTATTTACAGAATATTAATACAATAACAAGGAATACAGTTAATGTCAAACATTTCTCACAATTTTGACATAGGCCTACTATAATTCAGCTATTGTTAAATTATTCAACACTTTTTGTTAAGAATAATTTATTAAATGAATACTTTTACTTATTAAAGAATATATTTCAAATCGAAAAATTCAAATTTTAATAAAGATTTTAAGTATAAATTTTCGCTTTTCGAAAATGATGCATTTATTTATAGGAATTTCTAATTTAATTTACCATTCATAAACAATTAAATAATTTCTCCGAATATATATTCTAGTATATATTACTGTGAATATAGTGAATATAATTAATTTAATATTTTAAACTGTAAGTTAATAAATTCAGAAAATTAATTAAATTTTATATTTTATTAAGGAATTAAATATTATGCTTGTTAATTTATAATGTTTTCATATTTCTATTATTTTTTATTAAAAGAATTCAGATTTATTATCATTTTAAATTATTGTTATATTTATATTATATTAAATATTTCATATTTAATATATAAATTTTGAAAGTATCATATAGAAAAGTTAAAAACAAACAAAACAATAAATATTTAATTAATTTTAAAAGTATACTTTTTTAAATAAATTAAAAACCAACAGCCATAAAGATAAATAACATTAAAAAACATATAAGTAACTTTCAATAAATAAATTAATTGACATTTTTAATTATGTTAATATCAAAGTATTCTTTATAAAAATATTTTTAAAATATTTTTTTATAATTTACTTCATAGCCCGAAGAAATTTTATTTCAAAGAACCAATATTATTTTATTATGAACTTACATCTAAACTACTTTATCAAAAAGTAATTTTACTTTAAATTTCTATTATTATTAATCAGAGAATTTTTTCAGATTCATAAAAAATTTAATTTTTATTATCATTTATTTTTATGCATATGTATAATATGTTCATCTTCTTCCAAATTCATAGTCTTAAAGAAATATAATGTTTTAAAGTTTCTCTGCACTACTTACTTTTAATAAATTTTATTATTATTTTTTTAAATGTATATAAATATTGAGAATTTTTTTCTTTGTTTACTTCAAACATGGCATATTTCTTTGTTATTTTTCGGTATTTTATGAAATAGTTGTCATGTTCTTCAATGGTTCTAGTGAATTTATGATTTGAATTTGGCATGAATGTCAGATGTTTTTGAGACTTGATATCGACACTTGATCGTTTACATTCTATTTAACAAAAAAATACGTAATATTACAGTAAACCAACATAATATTTATTTTAAAATTGTCTTATGTTAATATATTATGAATATTATTCAATATTTTAATTGTTTGATAAACACGAAAATTAAGAAATGAGATGCAATGAGTTTCTATTTTGCAAACTTTAAAACAATTAGTAATTATCGTTTATTTATAAGATTGTATAAAGCAATTAATTGTAAACAATTCTATTCAATCTGGATAGTTTAATAATCCCTATTCTCCATTTGAAACTTTATTTGTATTTTATATCTCTTGAGATTTACCAAGGTCGCGTATGTTGATGTAAAAGGTTAAATAAAGATAATTAAAAGTTAAATTTAATTTCCTAAACGGAAATTAATATAAGTATGAATAATCATTTATAAAATTGAAATATTTTGTCTTATAAAAAATTAATTAAATTATTGTTAAATATTTTATGATTTTACCGGAGAATTTTCGAATTGTCTGAATTCTTGCCAGGAAATTCTTATTGTTGAAGAATGCTAAAATAAATCAAGATATGCTTCGTTTCAATCGGCAAGTTTTCACTCTTCTAAAAACTGCACCTTCGCAGATTTTTCGGGTATTTGCACATTGATTTTTGACTGGTTCACATATGTGAAATTTACATAAATTTAAACTGTCACATTTGAAAACTGTATAGTTTTATATATCTAGATTTTGTGTAAACCTAATACATATTTAGTAATCTATCTTGTATGTATTATGAATTAAAGATAAAGTTTATTTCATTACATATAAATTGTCATATCGTAAAATATGACATTTGAATATTATATAGTATTATATTAATTTTTATTATATTTATATTATATTGCATGTAAAATAAGTTTTTTTTCATTTTTTATAATCAGGAATTTGTTAAATTAATTTTATATAAAACTATAATTCAGTTATTAAATTAAGTATTATTTTTTCATTCATAAAAGCAAATTGTTGTTTTTTTATTTAATTTTAAATTATTTAATGTAATTTCATTAGATATAATTTTATTGCAAAATTGGAAAAAAAATGATTTTAAAAAAGGAAGATGAATCGCATCATAATTAAATTTTTTTTTAATCTTGAAACTTGAACGAAAGAAATTTATATTGATTAATTATATAATTATAATATTTTAAAAAATATTTTCGACTTATTACAATAAAACTCTCTAAAAATATTAAAATTAAATTATTTTTAATATATTTGAAGTCAAATGTAACTAAACTTTTATAACAATTTTTTATTTTAATGAATTACTCCTGGCAATTTATTTATTGTTTCAAACATTTTTTATTCTTCACTTTCATTATTTCGACTGTTGACTATGAAGTTATAATTGCGTTTGAATTTAATTGTATGTCACTTAATTAAACTATGTTATTAAGCAAGATATAATTAATTTATTATTTAAAAATAATTTAATTACAATATACATACAATAAACGACACGTGGCAATTTTATAAACTTATTTTATTTAATAGAATAATACCTACATAATTCTTCTTTTATCTTTACCTTATAATTTCACAACTTAACAAAATTATTCTTTTTATTATTTAATTATTTTAAATAAATTAATGTCAGTTATAATCTGTAATTATACTAAAATATAGT
>NW_019384790.1:36520-54738 GCF_000671375.1 Centruroides sculpturatus | reverse complement strand
ATATATATATATATATATATATATATAATATTATAATATTAAGAAAATGAGGATCGTTTCTTCCTGCTCATGGAGCACTAAGAAACTCGAAAGTCTGTACAGAATTCTTTATATTTTTTTTTTATAAAATTCCTAATACGGTTTGTTGAGTGAAAAGTGAAAAGTTTGACACCAAGCAATGAACTAGGCTATATGAAAAAGAAAATTGAAAGCTTGCTAATATCAGGCTAACTAATTCTAACTAAGGAAGTAGTAACACTAAACTAACAAGAAACCAAACTAATTTATTTCACTATAGGTAAAATGGAAATTGTGATATACAAAATACAAAAGGATACAAAAGGATAGTATAACGGTCTATATTGTAATAATAAAAAGTGCCCGCATACAACTATTTGTCGTTTTTCCACCATAAAATTTACATTACAATATATTATATTATTTCGAATTTGTTTCTTTAGGAAGTCTTATCAGACAACTGCAATGATTTACTTTTAAGTCTTCGATTTTATTTCACACACAAGCATACATGATAATTAAGTCAATTAGTAATTTATTATTTAATTTATTCTAATTATGTAATGGTAGCATTAATATATAATGCAGTAAATCGTAGTTTTTCTAATTATTTTCAATACTTATAATTAAAAGTTGCTTATAATTAGGTTCTATACATCCTTACGCTGTAATATTTGTATAGATTTAATATCATGTACTGTATTTGCTATCAAATGACATGAATGTAAAATATATAAAAAAACAAAATATTTAAATCATTTTAAATAAAATGTAAGAAACAAGAATTGTTTGACAGAGAATTTAAGCTTAATAATACTTATTATAGGAATGTATACAATCTTAAGATACTATTGTATAATACGAGTAGTTGCTAGATTTGTACGATTGGATTAAGGGACATATAAAAATGATTAATATATGAGGAAAAGTTACGCGTATATTCAATATGCTTGCGAGGAATTACGCCATTGCTTTTACTGGGCATTGAAAAATGAAAATAATTGATAAGTTGTGTCCTTTCTCGTTTCAATAAAGGACAAGGACAGTTTAGTTAAAGTAAAGGATATTCTTTGGAATGAAGGATGTCTGACAATCTTAATTAAACTGCAATATTATAGTATTTAATAAATCAATAAAAACATTGCAAAGCATCAATTATTATTGTTATTATTTTTACTTAGAAACTAGTGATACTTTAATATAAGGGAAAGTGGGGTAAGATTGGACGTTGGGGAAGAGTGCACGATCTATTTATTTACGGTTTAAAACCGTTCTGGTAACAGTTATTTTTGTCACGTGATCAATAGTTGTCACCAGTGTAAAGTGTATCATTTTAATTAATTTTGGCAACAGTCTCAAATCGAAAGAAGGCAAGTTTCAAATTTTTCGTACCGTTCGATATTATTTTACAATCATGTTATATGTTTTCGCCTATTGAGAACAGTATTGAAATTGAAAACAGATCAATGTGTGCATAAATCATATTATGAACATAGCTATAGCATGCAAATAGCATGTTTGTGTTCCAACATCGAATTAATTTACGTTTATGAAATGATGTTGTGGGGCAAGATTGCATACAGTACACGCTCTTTTTCTCTACTATAGTTTTACCTATTAGTTCATAAAAACGTTATTTGCGCGGTGTTTAAAAAAAGAAGAAATAACGAGTTTTTACCTTAGAGATTTCATTTTATCAAAAAGTAAAGTGAAATCTCTTTAATGTCAGTTGTTGATGTTTACGTTCTATTTAAGAATTTTAAACAAAAAATTAAATCTAACATTGCTTTTATATTTATTTCGTTTCATACGGTTTAGTTTGAATGTTTTTTTTTTTAAATCTAGAATGATTAAAGAACTTGTTTTGACAATAATAATTTTAAAAAGAATTGCCGTTTTTATGTTTATCATTATAGTAAAACCGTGCACTTTCGCCCCACTTTCCTTTAATAGAAATTCGTTAATCCGCCAGTTCGGTTTTTACAAAACCAAAGTGATGCCAGATTATCCAAAATGCGGATTACTGGATATTTTTTTTTTTGTATTTTAGCAAAATTTGATAAATTATGTATGAATTTTTGTCGAAACTTGCAAACATCAGGCGACACTTTCAAATCTGATCCTGAAAGATGTGCTTATTACACCACAACCACTGAACAAGTTGGTTTTGTGCCAACTTGTTTGGAGATTGTAGCGTATTAAGCATAGAATAGCATCAGTGAAAGCGTCAGACCCGATATAAACAAGGTGCTATAGCAAAATGAATCATTTTATTCCTCCATCTCACGGTCAACCTTACGACATGTAGTAACTTGCAAGGCCACATTTCCCAACTTTGCCTCCACTTCTATTCTGGGGTTTTAGCGCACCACCTGTCCGAACAAATTCCAATTTATGGAATAGTAGCAGGTAGGATTATTATCGAAAGAGTGAGGATTATTGTCTACTTTTCAGAGGATGCCGGATAATCGGCTTCGGACTAATGATCTAACGCTATATACAAAAGAGATTAAAATGAACTATAATAATAACTAAAATTTAAAATAAAATTATTCTATATGTTTCACTAATTTCTAATTAAAAATAATAATAATAATTTATGCTTTTTCAATGATCTTATTGATTTATTAAATTTTTACATTTATGATAATAAAATAGCATTCATGTTTATTTACAATAGACGTTCGGATATGAAAAAATTGTTTCAATTTTACATGATACAAATACATGATTCAAAGCTATCATTTATTTTAAATCTTGAATTTGATATTTTTTGTAATTTATTCAAAAATGTAATGAAATTGGAGAATTGAAACGATATCTTGAAAAATATTTGTGTTTATTTTGTTTAAAAAAGATATTGGAAATATTTATCATCTACAGATTCTGTAAGATGAGTCTTAGGCACGCTTTTAAAAATCAATTATATAAAGAAAAGTGGGGCAAGAGCGCACGTTTTTTGCTATAATAATGCATTACACAGAAACGATAATTCTTTTCAAAAATATTATTATCAAAACAGGTTCTTTAATCATTACATATTAAAAAAATAAACATTAAAACAAAACTATTTGAAACGGAATAATCATCAAAGCAAATTTTCGAAAGCAATGAAAATGCGCAATCTGGCACCACTTGAGGCAAGATTGCTCAGAGAGTGCACTATCAACAAATATCACAGTAGAAAATATCTGTTCCTCAAAAGAGGTTCATTGTGCTACCGTAAAAAATTATTTGAACACTGAGTCCGGTCCTAACTGGATGCATCCACGTTCATTATATGAAGGGCAGAAAAATCTTTGGTTGGAAATGGATAGTTTGATAAAAATAGTTTTGCCTCGTAACTTGGTTTTCATTTTTTTTCTATAGCATAAATTTTTAAATTTTTATATAAAATTTTATTAAAAATTATGATTGATATTTTGCATTTAATCAGATATCCCTTCCTTAATGCGGTTTTACTTAATGTGGGATTTAATTAACGTGCGAAATTAATTGTGGCAATCCCTTTATATACGCGGCAAAAGTTTTAATTTAAGCTGCTTTACCAGCTGTATTTAACATAGATACTGTATTTTGATCAACGCGATTTTGATATACGCGGTAGGATGGAGGGATTAATTAACCGCGTTAATCAAGGGATACATGTATAGTTCTTGCCAGTTTTTAGATTCAATTTTGCATTTAAATTTTACTTTAGAATTATTAAATAGAAGTTAAACATCAACTGACATTAAACAGATTTTATTTTACCAAAATACTCATTATTTAGTTTTTGTTTAAACAACGCATAAATAATATTTTTATGAAGTAATGGGAAAATATCGCAGAGAAAAAGAACATGTATGCAATCTTGTCCCAATACCATTTTATAAACGTAAGTTTCTTATTTGTATGCTGAAGCAATGTTTATGATTAATGCACACATTGATTTGTTTTCTATTTCCATATTGTTTTCAATGAGCGAAAACATATATGATTGTAAAATATTATAACATCGAACGGTAAGAAAAATTTTAAACTTGCCTTCTTTCGATTTGAGACTGTTGCCAAAGTTGAAATGATACACTTTACAGTTTACACTGACGACAACTACTGATCACGTGACAAAAATAACTGTTACCAGAAAGGTTTTAATCTCTAAATAAATGAGTCGTGCGCACTCTTACCTCACCTTTCCTCTGTCAAATTCTTAAAGAGCCAACTTTGACCTTTAATATCTCTAAGACCAATGAATTAATGTGGATGAAATTTAAAATAGTTTATGTTCATGATGATTACTATGAACATCTTAAATTTTAAATATATTTGTTGGATCATTTTCAATTTGTGCGATCAGCATTTTGTTGCCTAGATTTACAACGAGAGAGAATAGCGACACTAAGCTACTGAACAATCCAGGAATCAACATATATTTAATAGTCGTTTGGGAGCTGACCGCCTCCAAATTGCCCTTACGAATGTTTTATTTAAAAATATTAAATATTTATGAAAAATAATAACCCACTTTTTAAATTTAACATATTGGTGAATCAAATATCAGGTGACATAACGTACTGCAGGCTATCGCGTGACTGTCACGTGAAAATATAATTATCATGTGATTTCGGATAATTTTCACACCACTTCATGTCTTGCGATGATTTTTGATCTATTAATTAATAGAAGCCTAAGGATTTAAAAATATTTTATAAAAGTATTTATAAAATAATATCTCATTGTTTTAAATGTTGGCATATTATTGGTTAATCAGTTACCACGTGGCATAAACTTACTGCAAGCTATCACTAGACTCTCAGGTGAATATAGAATAATAATGAAAGCTATTCTATTATGAAGTTATTGATGACAAAAATACTTGAATGGCCATTAAATAATAATAATAATAATAACAACTGGTGGAAACAGATTACAAAATAGAGCTCAGCGAATACAAAAGAGCTCTACTTTGTGCTTTAATGTTCCTTCACTAATATTGCTCAAAGGTGTTCTAATGTTCAGTCAAATTATTGTAAGTGCAAGAACTTTAAGTCAGAAGGTAAAGCTCGAAGCCTTTTTCTGTGACAAAGCTTGTATTTTTGATTTATTATCATGGTGGTAGTGCTTCATCCAAAACTTCCTGTAATTATTGTCTTTATAATTACAGGAAGTTTTAATATATATATTCTTTATCACATATTGAGTGTTACTGTCAAATCAGATTCCAGTGTTCTTTTGCCACAACGTTCAAAAGTTTCCTTTATTTAGATGTTTTCGCTAAGCTTCATTTTTCAACTGGTTTCACTAATTTTCTGAGATATATAATTTATTATCTGAGATATATAAAATTTGCTTAGACCTGTAAATATCATTGATACATATATAAAATTAATGTAAATCTATTGCGAACATTTCTAAGGCTAGTATTTGAAATTTGTAACAGTTCATCTCCGACAAAGCAATTGTTCTAATTGAATATCACACAAGAACATATATGACCAGGAACGTAGTAGCTACAATATAGCAAGAATATTCTAAGTTTATGAGTTAGGCGATAGAAAAATAAGGGTCTATATACAAGATATTTTTTAATTTATAAAAGCAAAATATAATTTTATTTGAATAAAACTAAAATATGTTTATTGGACATAGTTTATTTATTA
This sequence comes from Centruroides sculpturatus, assembly GCF_000671375.1. Lineage (NCBI taxonomy): Eukaryota > Metazoa > Arthropoda > Arachnida > Scorpiones > Buthidae > Centruroides > Centruroides sculpturatus. The sequence goes on along the minus strand of NW_019384790.1, from coordinate 49,078 downwards.
AAACTTATAATTAAATAAAACCTTTTGCTTTAATTAATTTGCTTTGAAAAAATTTGATTTGGGAACTTATGTTAAAGCAGTTCTAAAAATAAATATCATAAATATGTGTAAACACATTCATATATGATGTATTTACATATATTTTAATAACATACTAATGCATAAAAAATGGTGAAAATATATTAATATAATATATTCACAATGGTTTTATTTAAATTGCTTTTCTAGTGAATATTCAAAATTTATAATTTTCTTCCTATAAAGATCCATTTTGTCTCAATTTTCAAATCCAGAACAATTCCTCAAATAGGCCTATATTTACTAATAAATAACGTACAAATCAAATCTGAAAAAATTAATTTGGTAACTACACTTGGTAATAATTATTCTACTTGAAAAAATATTATAAAATTTTAATAATTAGTGTTATTTGGAATAAATTTAATATAATTAGTATATTGAATTATGCCTTTCTAAATATCGAAATTAAAGTAGTTTCAAGTGACAAAACCCCGGATAAAGTTGATGTATTGTATTAAGTTGATATAAGGACATGTTTTTAATTAAAATAAAAATATATAATAAAGTTATAAATTTATCATTTTTTACACTTTATCAAATTTAATATTTAATGACTTGAATTATATTGAAAGCCCTAAGCTCAATAAAATCGTTGGCAAACTATAATTATTGAGGTATTTAAAAAAGAAAAAGGGTATCATACCTTTATAATCTTTTTTCTCGAATAAATAATAAATAAAATAAATGGTTTTGTGGTATTTCAACAAATGTCCTACAGTGATATATTGTTTGTTTCAGGATAAAAGAAAAAGCACAGAAAAATTCCTTTACTAATAACCTTTTGGCATCAGTTTCAATATAATTCAATCACTTGTTTATTTTAGTATTTATATAAAAATAGCATCTGTTGTTTAATTTTATTTACAGTTAGCTTTTTAATTCTATTTTAATACGTATATAAGTTAACGATCAGAATATTTACCATACATCGTGCGGTTATTCATTGGCATTTCTGAAGCTCTAAAACTTTACAAATATATATCTTTATAGTGAATTTATAGTGAATATCCTAATGTAGCAACTTCAATAATTAAATTATTTATATCATAATTATATAGACAAACTGTTAATGCTAATCACTCAATAGTTAAATATTGAGAAATAAGCGTTAAAAATTAATGAAGTGTTTATCATTTTTTATAATGTATACTTCCAAATAAATCTGTTAAAAAACTGCTACATTAATTTATATTTAATTTGTGAAGCTGTTAAAATTAAGAGAGTGTAATAATTAGTTATAAGTTATGTAAAAACATTTTATTGATCATTCATAAATTAATAATATTTTTAAAAGATATATTTTGTATCTAAAAAATACATACGAAAAAGTAATTAAGTTCATAAGGTTAATCTTTGTATTAATTAAGAAGAAAATTACAGGCAACTGCTACTCCTTTGCAGGTGAAAATCAATAATTAAAGAATAATTTATTTTAATATTTTGTATAATTCTTTTTAACATCTTGATGTTATATATTTATTAATGGATCAAAATATATAGAATTATTTTTTAAATATTATCACATCCCTGGATGAAATGATAAATATCATTTACTTGAGATTTTTTTTGACGAATGTAAGGTTTGGTGAATTATTGTTGAAATTTTAGCATTTCTCAACTGATAATTTCATCTATACTATTGAATGATTAGTATTCAAACTAATTATCTTAATCATGTTTGAAATACTTTTAATTATAATGTATCAATATTGTTAATTATAAATTTTCTGTTATAATTAGATTGCATCCTATCAATAATGACAAATATTTCTCTTAAATTAAGAATATAATATAAATTCAACATTTACAGTTAAAATTAACTGTAAATGTTGAATTTATTTACCTAATTTAAAATAAAAAAAATTGCCGAACAAGTTTTAAAATTTACTTGATATTACCTATTTATTATCCGATTCAATGCCTGCTGTCATTTTAAAATCTAATATTTCAGAAACAGATATCATGTTTCTAATACTAATGAATGCGTACATAATGAATACATAATGAATCTATATCATAATTAAAAATCTTAAATTAAGGAATTATTTCGAAAATAATAACTCTGTTATTATTCTTGTTTTCTGAAAAAATCAATAAAATAATTATTTTCGTGACATAAATTTTATATAAAACCTTTGTATAACATAATAGACATTATAAATACTTTATATGTATTATCATGTTCTTTTAATCCCTTTAAATATTGACAGTATTCCAAAAAAGCTGACAATCATTTCAAATAAAAATTCAAAAATAATTCTAAATAATTCACTAAATAAATTATGAATTATTATGAATTTTATGCAATATTTGTTTATTTAGTTATGAAAAAATATAGAAAATAATTTTAATTTATTATAAAATACATAAATGATTTAATTTACGCAAGTAAAAAAATTCGTACAAAAGGTTTATAACATATTACATAAATCATTTACCTAGATTCAATGAATTTGCTTCAGTTTTATTTAATTTTACTTTTACTTTAATTAATTGAATTAATTTTACTTACAAACGAAATATTACATAAAATTTCATTAAATACTTTTTAATTGTAAAATTTATACCAAATACACAGAAATCTTCCTAATCTATAACATTGTAAAAATTTCAAATTATATTAATCAGTCAAAACTAAAAAGGAACGTCTCGAATTAATACGAATTGTGTATTTTTTATATTTGGATCGGCTATATTTTGTGAATAATATTTCTATCCAAAAAAGTTCACGAATCATACAAGAAAATATTTATACCTTCACGCTTATCCTGTTTTCTTACGGCACATTTCAAGATACTTTTATCTTGAAATGTTCTACCAGAAAAAGGATAGATATGCACTTTTGTATATTAAAAGATAGCATGTATATAAGCATAAATATATGTTTCTCTCCTGATCATAATGTTCTTCCTTAATAAAAGTAGAGGAAAAAATATATATATATGACTATATCTCAAGTCTTTTTTTGTTATAGAATCTTTTGAAATTTATAGAGGTTTGGCCAACTGTTTTAAAATTTAAGTACGCGTACAACTACATATAACTATTGAATTATTTTCTTATATAACAAAATAATATGACATTCTAATAACTTACGATATAATTCGAAATATAGTAACCTATTTTGTTCTCTAGTAAACAAACTAAAAAAATTATAGTTTCATTATTATTAAAATATAAGCTTACGTTATTTATTAATTTTAAATTTAAATTTAATCGGAATTAATAGAAAGGAAAATGAATGAATATAGAAAAATTATCTCTAGTTTTATGTCATATGTTCTTTAATATATTGCTATATGTGGATATATATACGTATGTATGTTATATTGTTTAGGGTAATTATTTCATTTGTTTATTTGTCCTTTTTATTGTAAGACAACATAGGTATATATATTCAGTTTTATCTTTTTTTGACCTATAGGTACTGAGACGGCCGTCGTGGATTCGATCAAGCTCTCAGTAGGCGCAATCGTATTATCCAACATATGCGGGACTGACCACCCATAAAAAATTCCTAAAGTTTTTCGCCCGCCTGGATTCGAACCCGGACGCTAGACTGACGTTTTAACCGCCTCGGTCATCCGGCCGTCGAATATACAGTATATATGAAATGTATTAATTATAGGCATATTACGTTATATACATTACATTATATAATTTAAGTTCTATTCTGAAATACATCTCACACTATTTAAAATTTTTAAAAATTTCTTTTATTTCAATATTTGAAATTCAATTTTTATCTTAGTAACATTCTTATTTACATTCCTCTTAAAATTATAAAATTAACTGTGTATGACAAAAATATTTTAGATAAAACTAATATTTAAATAATAAAAATTATAATTAAGGTTTTAGAATTTATCTTTTAGAATTTAATAAAATTATGAATAACTCTACGCATTATTTATATTTATTTTATTATAAAAATTTTGATGCAACTATTAAAAATAAAGCAATAGATAATATTTCTAAATTAATCTTGCTTATTTTATGAAAAATTTCCTTTTACTGTATCTGTAGATCAATAGAAATAATTATGATAATTACATCTAAAATTTTTATAAGAATAAATATTATTTATAATTAATAAAAGAAAAAAGTTTTATATTGAAGAAAGTTAAATAAATTTAATTATATAAATTAGTAATTTTTTAGAAATTAAAAAATTATATTTACAATGAAAATTATTTACATAATTAATTAAAAATCTTATATATATAGTTCTTAAAATATATTTTTTTACAATACTTGTTTAAAATTATTATATATTCAACATTATTTTAATTAGATACAAGGGTTTTTGTAATTCATTAATTTATTTCTAATAAATAAACAATACAAAAGTATATAATTACGTAATTACAACCAAAAGAAAATAAGATAATTTTATTATTCTAGTTTATTTTTTATTAACATTTGAAAGAAAAAAAAAAGACAAAATATAATTAATTTTAGCTGTCTATGAATGTATTTAAAAAATTTCTTTTCTTCTGCATCATTAATCCAGACAAAATTTGACTTTTTAAAATATAATTTATTTATTTTAATATTAAATATTTATTTATTAAATAATATTTAAAGCTAAAAAGATTATTTTTATTAGTAATGGTAATAATACTATATATACTTCGTTTTTTGAAACCGTGTTTTTGTATTTATTAACTATTGAACACAAGACTGTGTTATTACACTTGGCGTTTTTCCTCTGAACTGAATAAAGAGGAAAAAGTTAATAAATAGTTAATAAATACTATATATAATTGCAATAGTACTGCATATTGAAATTGTGAACGGTACTATATTATAGATCCATAATTTATGCCTTATTGTAAAAGTTTTAAAAAGAATTTTAAAGGGTTTTACTAAGAAGTGTATACCTTATGGATCTATATGAAAAGTAATATATTATTATGACATATATAGTCATTAATTTCAAAATTCAAAAATTCAAAAATAATACTATACATCTAAATATTCATTAATTTTAATTTCAAAAATCAATTTTAAGATATTCAAATATGTATTAAGGTCATTTACTACTAACGATTAAATATTCTAATGTGAAAATGTTTTAAATCTTATGATTTGCAAATTTTCTAAATTCAGATAATTAACTCAGGTTAATAAAAATCTTCTTGATTGATTTGTACATGATAATGAAAGCAAATTCAATAAATTTAAATAGAATTTAAATGTAATATTGAAATTTATATAGATTGGTTATTTTATCTATTTCGTTAATTAATAATAATAATTATTATAAAAGTAGCTAATTTATAGCTTTAATTTTTACGAAATTACAACAATGATATTAAAAATGTTGGAAGATTTTTGTAATGAAAAATCCTCAGGGTTCACCTTTAAATTAATTAATGATAGAAACAGAAAATAAAAATCTAATTTATAGGCCAACTAACGTTTTCTCATGACATTAAAAAGTGTCAAAAATACAATTAGAATGCAAAGTGAATTAAAGTTTTTAATTATCCTTTTTTAAATTTAGGAATGCAGCAATAATTTCTCACGATTAATTTTCTTTGTATAATTAATTTTATTATTTATTAACCAATATATATAATTATAAATAAAACATGTTTTTATAAACCTTAGGTTACTTTTATTGATAATCTTCTGTGGATAACTGACATTGATAACTTGGTAGGTCAACATACAAATAACTACTTATATGACGCTAACTAATCCCTGTATCAGTAACAGCTACTAATCCATTTTGTGTTATTCAAGCTGAAATCAATACTATGATACAAAAGAAAGTATCAATATAGCTGACAAAATCGTTCGAATATCGATTACTTTAGCTCAAAACCTACACAAAAATAAAATAATTTTCGATTCATTTTGTTCCTTTTTTCAATCCAAATATCTAAATTAATATCTTAATTAATGAAAACTCGTTAAATGAAACATTTTATTAAAATAAAAATATAAATTTTTAAATTGATAATCCTGGATTGTTGTTTACAAAAAGAAATAAATATTTCTAATTGCAATAATACTTAAATAAATTAAATTGTTTAAATTAATCTACAATTAATTTGAAATAATTTAATAAATAAAAATTTATTTAATTATTTTATGCTAATGCATAATACTATATTCGTATCAGTATATTATAATATACTTAGTATTATGCATTAATATTATATAGGGTACATTTTATAAAATACAGTTTTTTTCTGTGTAAATATAAAATTTAAGTTCCTGAATGAAAAGCCTTTTTAATAAGATTTTAATTTTTTCTGAACAATTATAATTTTAACAATTAACTTTCGCATTTTTAAGGAAAAAATCAAACAAATAAATTAATTAAAAGATGTTATTTAATTAAATTGAATTTTTTACAGCTTTTTTAATTATGTAATTTTTTGTATAACTATAATGATTTGAATTTTTAATGAGAAAAGAAAATGAAATAACGAAAAAAATATAATAATTATTTAATATCATTTAATTTATAAATATATGCATTTTATATTTATTTCAATTTTTAATAATTAATATATTCATTAAACGAATATTATAAAAATATCTAAGAAAAAAAAAATATCGAACTAATCTTTTATACTGTGTAATTTTTTTAAAGCAGCTCTCTTAGGAAACATTTATTTGTAGCATAACTTATTATTTCATGAGGTTAACTGCAATACTATCTCATTATTAAATCTGTTCTTATAGTCCTGTATATTTTCCCAATAGCTCACTTTTATTAACACATGGACAAAAGTACGTGATAAACAAAACAAGCGTTACATTGACGGCACACTTTTCAGTTGAGCACGCAATAACCGTAACTGTTCAGTTTAACATTTTCTGTCACGATACGGCTAGTCACAAATAACAGTTATCTTAGCGATTTTTGTAGGTGACAGAAATAACCAAAATGCAAGTATGCTTATCCTGTAACCTTCTTATACGGGAGATATAAGTGTTTCTACTTATAGCCAACCCGACTGCTCATCCACGCTGGCATGATTTTCCTTATCTTATACACACACACTGTTGATCATTGCTCTGTTGGGCTTTAGACACTGTTGTCACATCATATCGGACAATACTTTGTTCTCGGTAGCTTACGTTTGAACATTTCTCACCAAACAGCGACAGAGTGTTATTTATGCTTTTCTCAAAAGCTGAATGTCTCTTTTTGTAACTTACTTTTCTTCTAAAATAATAATAAAAAAATCTTGCCAAAGAAAATTTTATTCTCATAAAACTTTTAAATATTTATGTATCTTTAAGAAATTAAATGAAGTTTTTTTTTTTCTTTTATACACCATATATAGGCCTAATAATAAAATCCAAATTTACAGATTTGGAACTTAATTTTAAAGATAAAATGATGAAATTCAAAGCTTGTCTTTTAAAATTTAAGAATAATTTCTGAAAATCTACCAAAAAAAAAATTGTATTTAGAATTAATGTTTAATTATTTATGAAAAAAATAAAATTTATAAGAATTATTTAATTATTAATTTTTAATTATAAACTATTTTATAAATATTTATTAATCGATTATTTTACTTACATTAATTTCAATATACAAAACTTATTGTTCATGTAAAATATCAATCAATAAAATTGTTTTTTAATAATAAGATTAAATACTCGGTACATTAATTGTCGAAAATGTAAAATCTATGCTTATTAATTAATTATCATAAGATTGTTTTTCTCTTGAAATATTAATAATCTTCTAACTTTTATCTATATTTGTGTAAAATTTACCATTCCTCTTACATTTATTATGTATATTCTCATTTTCTCAATTGCATTTTGACAACATTCTTCTAGTTAGATGTAATGATTAACATTATTGCTTATTCGGATACCTTTCGATAAACACACCGTGTTAACTGGATAAGACCAAAGTATTAATTTAAATAATTAATTATAGTTTGAAATAAAATATAAAAAAGTCGTTAAATTACATATTAGTATTAAATTTAATGTAGTTAAATGTAGCTAAACATTTTAGCAAATATCTAGAAATATTCTAAATTTAATGAATGAATTTATTATAATCTACTTTGCAATCTGCGTAGAAAATTTAAATACGGGCAAAATTCATTAGAAAAATTACTATTTTGTATATTAAAAATTCATTTACATTACTTACACTTAATTATTATAAGTAAAGATGTTTATTGTTATATGTTGCTATATCTTTATCCTGAAATATAATAAATTGTTTTACTGTATAGATCAATTTTAATAAATATTTTATGCAATAAATTTATATCGAAACAAATATAAAATTATTTTATTTTATAAAATAACTTTAAAAATTCTCAAATAACAAAAGAAAAGTTAAATTGAATTGACACTCAACACTCCTTGCTGATTGAAAATCTTGGATTCTCTTTCCTCTTGGATGAAGGTCTTGGGGCAATTACTAATTTCTTACCAATGCTGATTCAGTTGCCTTTTTAATCAATCTTTTTAAAATAACTTACCTGTGTTTGATCAAAAGTTTAAAATTTAAAAGTGATAGGTTATATAATAAGAAACGTAATGCCGAATCTTAATTTTAAAATTTAATATCTCACTGTCGGCAATATGGAAAAATTTAATGGTTTTATGTTATTGAAGAACAAAAGCTGAAAATAAAAATATAAAGGAAATTTTTGATGAAACTATTGTTAGATTCTCCAAATCGAAATATTGCTTTAATCAGCAGTTTCTTTTCACATTTCTTGTGTATCACGTAAATACTATTTGAAGATTCAATACCTTACTAAAAAACACTCTACGTAGCTTTATTCAAATATTTTTTATCTTCAATATTATATCTGTTCAAGAAACCAATCAATATTTATTAATATTGTTTTGTTAATATATACCGTTATGTATACCTTTTTAATTAAAAATTCAAAAATATCTATTCGTACTTCATATATTTAATATTGTCTTTTTAGTTTTTTAATAAATTATAATTAAAAAATTAATTTTATTATAAATTAATAAATTTATACCATCATTTTTTAAATATTTGTCGTAAATTAATATATTTTTTTCAAGCAAGTTAGTTTTTAATCAAAAAACCAGAAAGTTTAATTTTTTTTTTATTTAATTTTCGCCTGAAGTTAAAATTACAAGAAATTTTAATTTAAATATTCTGTATATAACAATATGATGAAAGTTTAGCGCTTAAAAGAATAATTTGGGTAATAATTTATATACCTTACGCAGTTCTTTAGTAGATTGTAGCCCTAATTTTATTCATTAAAATTTTTTGATTTATAAAATAGAATTTATTATTACTATGCAACGAAACTTTTACTTAAACAATTAAGAAAAACTTTGAATAAATTTAGTTTAATTTACGGGAAGTGCCACAAACTTTACTAGCTGTAGGGCCTCTTCTAACAACAGTTCCCGATTAAAAACTGATGAACACAAAAATTTATGCCTGAAGCACATGTGAGTCCTTAAATAAGAAAAAAACTATTCTTTTAAAAATTCTACTTCCGGATTAGCAGACTATTTTTATTTTGTTATTTTAATAAAATGATAGAATAAATTTATTAAAATAAGTCGTTTGTTTTTCTAAAAAAATAACAGCAGCATATTAGTGAAAAACGTTTTAAAATATTTTATTTTTTTTATCACAATTGCTAACTAATTCGTCTATTTAATATATATCCTGAAAGAACTTTTATTTAAAAAGTTTATCACAATAAAATCTTGATTGTAATTCGACGATGGTATTTGGATTTAGCCTATTAAAAATAGTTAACATTAGATATCCCCTGTCTGTCAGTCACTCCATTTCAGATCGATAACATTCGTAAGAGGTGTGCGATGAAGTTATGTGGATCAAATACGGTCCAGTGAAGCTTTTCAGTCATATTGAAAGAGCTACAGTAATCATTTAGCCCATTCCGCCTGAAACTAGTACGATAACTTTCATTTTAAAAAACGTTCGATGAAGTTCAAATTTCTGATGATGATCAATAATCATCTTAGGATTTAATATGTTGCATTATATAAGCATTAGTTACCGTTTGTAACTTTCCGCTCTGAAGATCATTGTCATTCCAAACAGATCTTGATTGTCGAGTTCAAATTGTGTATGCTCGACAATGGTCCAATAAATCTCTTTATCTTTTATTAGACTTATTTACTAAATCCACTTAACCTATCTTTGTAATATACAGATATTAAGACTTCTAGGAAAAATTTTGATAAGTTTTTTTATGATCTTACATTCCTTACAATGTATATAAACTATACATAATGAATCTAATATTTTAAAAAGAATCTAAATTTATATTGCGTTAAAAAATTATTTTCAAATATTAAATTATAATTTTTCAAACAAATATGAATTATTATAATAACGTTCTACAAGAAAAATAATGTAATTTCACGGTGTGTAATAACAATAAAAGTAAATGTTTAAACTTCGATTTTAAAATATAATTTTATTATTTTTAAGGAGAAATAATTTTTATAGTTTCTAATTCAATTAGCGAGATAAAATGCTTTTATAAACAAATAATATCATTAGAATATCATTTTAACATTTTAGATAAAACTGTTGACAGTTTATATTAATTTAATGTCATATCATATATGATCTGTCTTAAAGTACTCATCAACTATTAAGTTTTAAATAATATTATCTTAAATGCATAATTAATAAGTAATATTAATTATTTTAATGTGCTAAATATAGAAGTTCATATCTTATTATTCATGAGTGCTACTTATTTACGATAATACATTTTAAAATTAACTAAAATTGCATATACATTTAATTATAGTTATTAATTATTCATCTATATAAAATTCTCTATTTGAATCTCGTATAAAATAAAATTATTCATTTTATATTCTTACAAGGTTTAGATTTTTTCTTTTGGAAGAATTTTGAAATTGAATTATATGTAAAATCATCAATGACAATCATTTATCATAAAAGTAAGTAGATAATAAAAAAGCGCAACTTTTTAAGTGTTCTAGACATAAAGCGATTTGGACGTTAGTCGTATATTTGTACAACGCCTAGGTGATGATACTGCCTTGGATACAACTTTGAACACTGTTTGGCACTCAAAGTTCCCCAAATCAACTTCCTCTGGGAAAAGAAAAAAGAATAAAAGCTGAGTTGTAGGCTATACCTTTTCTATATCTTCTTCGGCTGTTACTGTAAAATATTTCTATTTAATGTCACAATAAACAATAGGCCTGTAAAGTTTAAAGATTTAAATAATTAAATAGCATTAAATTTATTACATTTAAAGCAATTATATCTTGTTATAAATAGGAATAAGTTAATTTAAAAAATGTCGCTGGTTGATAAAATCATTATTTCAACAAAAATTATATCATATTTTATTACGGAGCTATTTTATTGCGTATATGTAAACTTATAATATAGAATTGCTGAATTTTGTTTTATTTTAATTTATTCTATTTTCTTAATATATACAATTTAGTTCTAAGCTTTCTAATAAGATTTGATTCGTTTAAAAAGAAAACCCTGAGTAAAATCGATCTAACACAAGAGTTCTGTGAGCTTTCGGGAAAGGAAAAGTTAGGAGAGTGTATGGCTTATCGTGTTATCTCAACAATTTTTCTAAAGAAGCAAGTTTGTGTGGACAGACATTGTTGTATTTGAGAAAAGACCCAGATAGTTGAACGATAAAATGTGGATGTATAGTTTGGAGCCGATAAAAAAGATTTTAGAATGGTGAAGAAATTCCTGGTTTTAGTCGAATTTTTGATAACATAGAGAAAAGTATGATAGACACACTAAACACTTTCCAGTAAATTGCTTAGAAACGGCTCCAAGATTATTTATTTCAGTCGATTCCAAGTGATGAAATAAGTATTCTTAAATCTGTAGCTTATTCCATATTCATTCATGATGCTTCTTATTCGCTGAAAAACAAGAACAAATAATATAAAATACTTAAGAACAAAAACGAATTTGTTAAATAAATAGAATTTAAACTAAAAAAATGTGGTAACCATGAAAACTATTGAACGTAATAGTCTGCATTTCTTCGCATGTCATTTAGTATTGAATATCATAATAGAATATCCAATCAATATTTGTTACTGTAGCATTTCTTTTATTAAGTTTGAAAAGGAATGTTTTATTTAAAATTTAAGCTTTTTTATAACTTAATTGAATTTCAGTTAGATTGATTGATAAATAGCTATATAGACCTATTTATCTTAATTATAAATAAGTTAATAGATTTTACCTTCCTTTTTCAAAAGGGAAAATCCTTTCTTTAATTTGTTTATCACAAATTTATATTTAACTATTGCTTATAGGTAAATATTAAATGCTTATTTTTACAACTAATAATCTTACGTAATAAATAGAACGACTACAATAAAAGTAAATGAAGATCAATATTAATGTTTATTATGCTTAATAATGATGACAAAATATAAAATGATGTAAGAATTTTAAATATTTTTATTAAAATTTTC